>NC_090248.1:25271939-25306939 GCF_037325665.1 Littorina saxatilis | reverse complement strand
TATTATTAGGCCTTTCTTGTCGCTAACACTTCATCAGAGAAAAGAAAAGGAGAAATACTGTGAGAAGACACACGAGTGTGTGTGTGTGTGTGTGTGTGTGTGTGTGTGTGTGTGTGTGTGTGTGTGTGTGTGTGTACGTGTGCGTGTATGTGTGTGTGTGTGTGTGTGTGCGTGCGTGTGAGTGTGTGTGTCACGTACGTGTGCGTGTGCGTGCGTGCGGGCGTATGTGTGTGCGCGCGTGCGTGTGTGTGTGCTCGCGCGCACTCATCCTCGCGCTAGGAAGTGCACTGTGCTCAGTAGTATAACCAAAGAGTCAGTTACCCTACGGAAAGTCCGTAGGGTAACACTCTTTGGTGGAGCTCTTTAGCTGGCATGTCACTCCGACACATGCATACAAACATTGTTACCAAACCGAACTGTTGGCGTGGTGACAAAATACCAATGATAAGAAACATCGTGTCAGACACTGAGAGGGATGGCAATGTTTTATGGCTCTGTCAGTGTGAGGTCAGTCCCACAATGCGGTGGTCAGTTTGATTTATTTGTTGTGACATGCTGTCGCAAACACTGGTGTACGTATACCGAATTAGCAAAGAAAGTCGTAGTACGCGACACGCGGGCAACATATGTCGTGTTTGGTTCTCCATAAACTGGCCCTTTCTGATACATTTTGGGTATTCTGGGATGTAACAAGACTCTTACAAGACCGAACTGTTGACGGTTCGACCAAATACCGCTCGTAATACATTTTGTCTGCATCGTTATTCATCTAAATTTTCTGGAATTTACTGATACTAATCGGCATTGTTGTCGCCATTAGTCACACCCTTGGTTCTTTGCAATCAAAGACTTTATATTATTTTGTTTATGGAAGTTCGCCGCACATGTCTTTTTACTCTCGGTCTAATAAAGTGATGACCCTTCATGGCGTCCAAGCAGCACCCCTTAGTCGCTGTCACTTTTCTGTCTGTACTTCGTGGTCAGTGTTGAGTGACAGTATATAAATTCATGAACACAAAGTGTGATAGTTCATGCTATACCCAAAGCAGCACAATGGGCGGACAGTGCCCATGCATACGACCCGAAATAGTCGGTGCCATTATAAGCGGGTACCATACCCGTAAATGGTGTGACAATAATCCATTACCACAGCTGAGTTATTTTCCCCTTCTGCCTGTCCATTAGCTTGATTAGTCGCCTCATGGGTCACCAGTAGCACCGCAGGCCATTGAAATTAGCTGAGTTTGCACTTTGTGTTTTAGTCCTAGATTCGTTTTTGATAAAAACGCTGGAACAATCGTCTGTGGTCAATCCAAAAATGCTTGCAGTGCAGTGTAGTAGTACTCTGTGCCGAATCAATTTTGTTTCTGTGATGTTCTGTCAAATAAACGAGGTTGTGTACGGGTGCAAAATAATTGGAAGTGACTGATTCCCAGTGCCTGTGTGCATAAACACATCTCACAGGCTGATTGGTTTAGGTCAATGGCGGTTGGTGTTTTCACGGTGCGTTTGTCTGCTGGGCACGGAACCATGCACACGTGGTTATATAGAGCCGGGCGAACGTCATGAATGATTGCTGGCTTTGTGTCCACCTTTGTGTTTACCTATGGGTCTTAGGTAATTGCTCGAGTCTAGCTGCTGTGTGGCCACTTTGCATTTGAATACATTTGAATACATGTACCTTTTTTTATTTTTTATTTTTAGCTAATTACCAAATTGGAACTCAGACTTTTTTTTAAGAACGATGGACATGAGTTGGTAAGTTTTGCGCATCGATTGATGAAAACTGCAAGTCAGAGGGGAGCGTTGTTTACCGGATTATAAAAAGACTGTACCAACCAATCTGATGTCTAATTGTATGTGTCCTGTCAATTCCTTTCACTTATAGTTATACAACTTACCTTGTGGAGTTTTCTTTAACTTTATTTTTTATTCATCGATATTTCGTGTTTATGTCGTCCGTTGCCGTTGTATCGACATTTTCAATTTTCAGTTGTATGCCGCATCCGAATGTGGTTGTTTTCCACGTTGGTAGGCTTTGATCGATTTCGAAGTTCACCTCACAACGCACCATTGATTTTTTTAGTGTTCGAATTATCGGCCAGTGGTGGGGATTAAGACGGTGGAGGGGGGGGGGGAAGGGGGGGCACAAATGGGGTTGGGTGGAGAGTTTCACTGCCTTATCTGCACGTGCACTTCGGTGATCTGCTCGCGTTGGTTTTCAGTGTAATGTGGTCCATGTTAATGGTGAAAGACTGTCATGTGTCCTCGCAGTCCTTCTGTTGTGTGTGTGTGTGTTGGTGAGGGTAAGGGTGGAGAAGGAGATTGGGGGGGGGAGATGGAAGAGAGAGAGAACGGGTGTGTGTGTGTGTGTGTGTGTGTGTGTGTTTGAACGTCCAGGCGGGCTTAAACTTGTATTCATGCTTTGCGTTCACTTGCTTAGTCAAAGGATTGTATGTACATACTCTCTCCCTCTCTCTGATTATGAAATTCTCTCTCTCTCTCTCTCTCTCTCTCTCTCTCTCTCTCTCTCTCTCTCTCTCTCTCTCTCTCTCTCTCTATCTCTCTCTCTCTCTGTCTCTCTCTCTGTGATTATGTAATGTTTATGACTTGATACTGATTGTTATTTCTTGTCTGTTTCATGTGACGCTTTGATCTATCAACGGATTCAGGTAAGAGAAGTGTCTATTTTTGTATGTCTGTCTGCCTGCGTGTCTGTCGGTCCATCATTTTGTCGATTCGTCTGTTTGTCTGTCTCTCTGTGGTTTTTGTCTGTCTGTCTGTTTGTCTGTCTGTCTGTAGATCTGTTGTTTTGTTTGTCTGTCTGTCTATTTGTTTGTCTGTATGTCTGTCTGTAGGTTTGTCTGTCTGTTGGTTTGTCTGTCTGTTTGATTGTTGTCACCAGCGAAGTGTATGTTACGTAACAAGTTTGCCTTCTGTTTGTAAAATATTGTTCACATGATTTTAAACCATACTCGCCTCAGCGGGATAGGAATCGCACGCGCAGCAAAAATACCCGTGCCTGATAAAAGACATTTTGCCCTGTGGTGGTTTTTTTTTATTCCAGGTAAGGTAAGCCGCGAGCAAACAGCCTTAGTAATATATATGTAAAATCCAAATGGCAAAGGTTAAACGGGGTCGTGGGATAGTCGCTTTCTTCTTTATTGGAAATCAAATGACCCACTGGTACTGAACTAAAGAGAGCTTCCGTACTTCTCAAGAGTATTAAATGTGTGTGTACTAATTGGTTTATGGGTGTACAGTATGGTGGCTTGGCTTTGCATTCAACGCAGGACAGAGATTGCGTTCGTCATTGGGAAGTATTTAAAGTAGATTTGTATGTAAATCTTTGGAGGGCGTGTGTGTGTGTGGGGGGGGGGGTGTGCACGTTCGTGTGTGTGTGTGTGTGTGTGTGTGTGTGTGTGTGTGTGTGTGTGTGTGTGTGTGTGTGTGTGTGTCGAGGTTTGGGGTGTTTTAGTGTGTGTGTGTATGTGTGTGTGTGTGTGTGTGTGTGCGCGCGCGTGCGTGTGTGTGTGTATGTGTGTACTGCGTGTGTGTGTGTGTGTGTGTGTGTGTGTGTGTGTGTGTGTGTGTAACAGAGAGAGAGAGTCTCAGAGAGAGAAAGAGAGAGAGAGAGAGATGAACTATATTCCAAAAGTACAATGGTTTAAGGATTGGTCTAATCTTCCGACCTGTCATTTAAGCATGTACAAAGTTTACATGAAAGAAAGACAAGTCGCGTAAGGCGAAAATACAATATTTAGTCAAGTAGCTGTCGAACTCACAGAATGAAACTGAACGCAACGCAACGCAACGCAGCAAGACCGTATACTCGTAGCATCGTCACTCCATCGCCCGTGGCAAAGGCAGTGCCCGTGGAATTGACAAGAAGAGCGGGGTATTCGTTGCGCTGAGAAGGATAGCACGCTTTTCTGTACCTCTATTCGTTTTACCTTTCTGAGCGTGTTTTTAATCCAAACATATCATATCTATATGTTTTTGGAATCAGGAACCAACAAGGAATAAGATGAAAATGTTTTTAAATTGATTTCGAAAAAAAAAATTTGATAATAATTTTTATATATTTAATTTTCAGAGCTTGTTTTTAATCCGAATATAACATATTTATATGTTTTTGGAATCAGCAAATGATGGAGAATAAGATAAACGTAAATTTGGATCGTTTTATAAATTTTTATTTTTTTTTTACAATTTTCAGATTTTTAATGACCAAAGTCATTAATTAATTTTTAAGCCACCAAGCTGAAATGCAATACCGAAGTCCGGGCTTCGTCGAAGATTACTTGACCAAAATTTCAACCAATTTGGTTGAAAAATGAGGGCGTGACAGTGCCGCCTCAACTTTCACGAAAAGCCGGATATGACGTCATCAAAGACATTTATCAAAAAAATGAAAAAAACATTCGGGGATTTCATACCCAGGAACTCTCATGTCAAATTTCATAAAGATCGGTCCAGTAGTTTAGTCTGAATCGCTCTACACACACACACACACACACACACACAGACACACAGACACACGCACATACACCACGACCCTCGTTTCGATTCCCCCTCGATGTTAAAATATTTAGTCAAAACTTGACTAAATATAAAAAGCGAGAGAGAACAGGGCAAGATCAAAGGGGGAGGGGGCGACAGAGACAGAGACAGAGAGAGAAAGGGGGAGAATAAAGGTTTACCTGGTGCCCGAATAGATTGCCATCTCTAACAGTCTTCCCTTTCGTGTAGAGTCTTCCCTTTCGTGTGAGGAACACGGCCTAGGGTACCATCCGCCAAGATAAGACCTCGTCCTGATAGGATAGAAGACAGCGGACTATCTCCCGCACTTCTTGTTATAGCCCGCTTCAAATCCACTTTGGTTTGTGTTTTGAGTGCATTTCACTGTACTGATCGTATTCCCCCCCCCCCCCCCACCACCACCACCACCACCAACCCCCTCCAGCATCACTCCCCCCTCCCCGTCTCCCCCCCCCCCTTTCGCAACCTAACCCCTATATGTGGGAGGTTTGGTACCGGTTTCTCTCGATAGTTATCTGTTTATTGATTTGTGCGTGTGTTAGAAGGTGTGTGAAAAGAGTTTGGATCACTTGGGTCTGGTGTTTTGCTGGATGTTGTGTTGCAGTGCACAATGTGTGCCTCACGACAGTGCTAGATTTACATTCACCGTCAGTACGTAGCATAGTTGACGTAATCAGTAAGTTGAGTAACGCTTGAAAGCAAGCATTCGCACGAGGAGCTCAGTTCGAGGAAAATCGCTCCCCCCAAAACTTGATAATTTTGATCGTTTTGACAACAGAGACATGGGCAAGAGTTACCCGTACTGATTTGGCGCGCGTTGCAGATTTCCTCTCATTTTGACTGATGAGCGTCTGAAGTTCGAACTTTCTGGAAATAGATGAACTTTACAGAGTTTGATGCCTTGCTCCCCCCACCCCCACCCCCTCCCCCTTACCCTTACCCTTTGCGTCTATCTCTCAATCAGTCCTTCTCTCTTCCTCCCTCTTTCTCCCTCCCTCACTCTCTCTTTGTCACTCTATCGCCCTCCCCCTTCTCTCTCTGTATCTGCCCCCCCTCTCTCTCTCCCTCCACCCCCCTCTCTCTCTCTCTCCCCCCCCCCACCCCCCTCTCCCTCTCTTTTCCAAATCAACACCTGTCCTGAGTGAAGACTTATCACTTCGTACCTGTCTGCGCAGTTTGATTTCGATGCGTTCTGTCATATAAACACTTTCCCTCCCCACTTCAGTGTATAGCCAGCAGGGGTGCACAGCGTCTATTTGCAGCCATGCGTTATCACCTTTAGAGCCCAGGTAGGCACCAAGCGAATCTGATGCCAGAAAGTACCTTACATCTCCTCCCCCGAGCACCTGATAAGTGTGCAGACAGGTAGTGGATACAAAAATAAAAGATTGGTTTTTGGGGAGAGGAGGGAGTTGTGGAAACGCAAGGGGAAAAGGGGATTTAGGGGGGGGGGGGAGGGGGATGCAGGTTAACGGAAAGAGGCAAAACAGAGATTTGGTTTGGGGAGAGGAGGGGAGGGGAGTTGTGAAAACGCACTGGGAAAGGGGTAGGGGGGGGGGGGGTGTGCAGATTAACGGTAAGCTGCAAAAAAGAGATTGACTTGGGCAGAGGAGGGGAGTTGTGGAAATACAAAGGGGGTGCAGATGAAAGAAAATACATTGGTTGGGGAGGCTGGGTAACCCTGTTTGGAGTTGTGGAAACGCACGGGGAAAGGGAAGGGGGTTAGAAGAGGCAGAAAAGATATTAGTTATGGGAGAGAGGCGTGGTTGAGAAAACACGAGGGTTGGAGCTTGGTTGGGGTGGGGAGGGGCGCAGATTAGCAGAAGTGAGGAAAGGGAAAAGTTTGAATCGAAACCGTATTCCTTTTTGCCAGGGTTAGCCGTACCTGGCCGGATAGAAAAGATGATAATAATGTACAGGTAGCAAACACAACAAGAAGGGCTAGAAGTTTGGTGAGGGCTGGATTGGAAGAAGTTTTATTTTGGGGAGGATAGCGGAAGCGGTTTGCTATCATCACCGTTTACCTTTTGTTTACGGGAGCACTGAACCCGGCTGGATGGAATTGATGATTAAATGATAAAACACAGGTAGGTAGAAAATAGAGATGGAGCAGGGGAAGGGGGGGGGGTGCATATTAAACAGAGGAGAATAGGGACAGTTTTTTTATCGAAACCCTTTAGCTTTTGCAGGTCGCACAGTACCTGGCGGGATTGCAATGCCAATGGTGATCGGATAAAGTGAAGACAGGTAGCATAAAAAGGTGATGGGGTGGACTTGAATGGTGGACGTAAAAACGGGTGGAAAGGGAAACCGTTTCTCTTTTTCAGGTAGGATCCGAATCGGGCCACATACCTATCATGATAGAATAAAGTGCCGAAAGGAAAAGCAAACACATAAAGAAGATGGGATGGAAGTTGTGCCAAGGACGGTGAGGTGAGGGTGGGGGGGGGGGGGGGGTGCAGATGAAAAGGGGGTTACTATGGAAACTGTTTTCCTGGTAGTGCCATTTCTGGTTGGATGGCAATATTGATAACACGCGACACCTGTACTTGACGTTCGCGTGCGTTGAACTCGAGTTGAATCTTCGAACTAAGGACTTAGGTTGAAGAAAGGAAACATTATTTTTGCAGAACGGGAACGAGAAATAACCCCCTAACCCCCCCCCCCCCCCAACCCCCGCGCCGTCCTCCCACTTTATCGGGTCTCACTTTTGGTTTTCAGGTTTGTTACAAATTGTTGTCGATGTGTTGATTCGCGTCTTGCGTCATTCTGGTGATATTTTCAGGACTCGTTATCAATATACTTATCTCATGAATAAAATCTGAGCAAAACCAGGTCAGATAAGAACAATTTTGGGTCAGTGGGTGGTGAAGAGGGTGATGGGTGGGGATGGGGGGATAGGGACGGGACAGGAGGAGTAGGAGAGGGAAACGAAAAGATGTTACAACTTACACTGGTACTTCTCCAGACAAGCGAAACGGGGGTATGAGAATTGATGAGAGGGGTTTGCTCACAGGAGCTTTAAACACTATTTTATTTAGCTACATTTTTTTTAACAAAGTCATGGAGTTTAGGATATAGTAAAGGAGAACTTTATTCTTTTGTCTCTAAGAGCATATTTATGAGTTTATCTTGTTATGCTCACATGAGATTGTATCCAAGCGCCGGTCGATCGAAGTGTCCTACTCTTTTAACCTTACTGTAGGGTTACTACTATTACTACTTTGCTTTGCTACAAGCTCCTGTAGGTTTGCTCGGTTGAAGTTTGCCAATTTTCAAGTGAAGACTAAAATAAATATATCAGTTTGATTTTTTTTATAAGTCAGCAAAATCATTCGGCATTTTGCCAACCCAGCCTTCCGCATTGTCGAGAGCTTTGACGTGAATGTTGAGAAAAATGGTTTGTTTTGCAACCAGTTTCCTGGTTGTGTGTCTGTCTGTCTGCCTGCCTGTCTGTCTGCCTGTCTGTCTGTCTGTCTGTCTGCCCGGTTGCCTGTCGGTTCTGTCTTTGTGCTCAGCCTGGGCATTTCTTCAACTAATGATTTTTTTTAAAGCTTCGAACAGTCAAGGTGTTCCTTTTTTTCCGTTCGGAAATTCCCAGAGCTCGAGGTCAGTGCTGTTCCTACATCCACCTCCCTTTTGAGACACTGCATGGTTTCTCACATTTTCTGTTCACAACCTCCGTTATTCTACACCCGGTTTAGACCTGCCTCCTTTTTAAAACCCTCAGGCGTTTTGAGATCTTAAATCGGGGGTTGTGGATATAACTCAGTGATCACATGTGGCACGTGTTTTGCCCTCGCAATACTCAACCTAGCCCTCAAACCTTTTAATTGAAGATCATTTTAACAAATATTTCTCGATCGTGAAATCTGAAGACACAGCACAACTTTAGTATTGTCCTCGCCTCAGGGAGACGACAGTGTACACAGCTGAGAAAAGACCGATAACACGTTGCCGGGTTTATCCAGTATTTTTAGACCCTTTAGCCATTAAATGCTATTTCCGCGTTTTGCTTTTCCGTCCGTCCAAAGGCAAGTCGGCGTGAGAGTTGATTATCATCCGATTTGTTCGCCAGCTTTGCTTTCTAGTGTGTAGGCATGATACAATATATAGAGGTAGCTTTTAGCGATCAATAAACGCCACTGTTGTGTGCGTGTGCTTCTCTCTCCTGTATGTACTGCGGCTTTTACAAGCGAGATGTTTAAGAAGGTTCAAATCAGAGCATGAACTTGAACCTTCCGTTACGACGTTTGACTGTACAAGTTTGGCTATTCTGGGATGCCGTGACTTCAAGGAGACGGTGAAACTTCATTGGTTTGGTAACGAAGTGTGTATACATTGGTTTTAATTAGAGGTGACGTCGGAGGAGGTGGTCTTATTGGTTGTAAATAAAAGTGACATCAGAGAAGGTGGTTTTATTGGTTTTAATTAAAGGTGAAGTTAGAGGAGGTTGTCTTATTGGTTGTAATTTAAGGTGACATCAGAGGAGGTGGTCTTATTGGTTGTAATTAAAGGTGATGCAAGAGGAGGTGGTCTTATTGGTTTTAATTAAAGGTGATGCAAGAGGAGGTGGTCTTATTGGTTGTAATTAAAGGTGATGCAAGAGGAGGTGGTCTTATTGATTGGGATTAAAGGTGACGTTAGAGGAGGTGGTCTTATTGATTGGGATTAAAGGTGACGTTAGAGGAGGTGGTCTTATTGATTGGGATTAAAGGTGACGTTAGAGGAGGTGGTCTTATTGGTTGTAGTTAAAGGTGATGCAAGAGGAGGTGGTCTTATTGATTGCAATTTAAGGTGACGTCAGAGGAGGTGGTCTTAGGGTACCGTCGTGAGTGGAAGACCTAAGTCGTTTCTGTCACTCGACTTTCCTCGCGTTCGATCAATGACTGCGGAGTTTGCTGAGTGGGACGACTCACTCACTGTATATAGCCTACTCGGCATTCTGCACGCTAATACAGTGGGCATGGTCCAAATTCCACATCTCTTTCTCTCTCTCTCTTATTTCATTTGCACTGCAGCCTGGCAGTATTGAGCAGTACTAAGTACTAAACTTGCTGCTACTGCTACTGCTGCTGCTGCTGCTACTGCTACAAGTATCCGGTAAAAATAGTCTGGACTCAGTGGTGACTGAGGTATTGACCGCTTCCCATACATTTATTTGTCTGGACGGTTTGGGGGCCTAGGACGTAATCAGCAAGAACTCGTGCATGTAATGTGCAGTTCATTCACCGAGTGCAAATGGAAAGAGAGCTGGGAGGCGGTTAGTTAGCTAGCTAGCTAGCTTCACCATCCGGTGCTGGAGGTTGGCTGGCTGATGGAAAGAGTGTCGTTGGTGACATGGTGACATCGCCAGTCCTGTGCAAATTAGAACAAGAGTTAGTGCGCGTGTAGGCTTTAAGAGACGGGTTGATTGGCAAAAGTTGTAGCTAGCTAGGACGACAAGGCTGTCATATTTGTGTGTGTCTTGCGAGTGTGTGTCATTTCCACTTGAGGTTGTGGTATACTGTGGAGTGTCGTTGACCTCATTGAGAGACGGTTTCACAGTTGCAGGAAGGACTACAGAATTGAATAACAACTGGACATGTTTTATGTAGATTGCATTATAGTGGGATTGGGATTGAAAATACGGCAGTAATTTCGCTTCAACAGGTATTACACTGAAGTGTGATTTGTCAAAACGGAGGTGTTACATTCAAGAAATACATCATACCAACGTCTGTACTGTGACAGCTAACAGTGTGACCTGTCAAAACAAGAACAACCGTCGTAATATAGAAATATATTACCCCGGCGCCGAAGCTATCTGCGTTAGACAAGTGTTTAACTGTTAGTGCAGAGACCTGTTAGTGGATGACAGCTACTTTACCACCATAACAACACAACTGCTGTACGTCCCATCAGTGTGTGTGTGTGACAAGTCTCTGTGTTCAGGATTGTTGTCGTCGTAGGCTCGGTGACAGCTGTGGCGAGTGTGGTGAAATAGCTGCTGCGCCAGGTTGTTAGTGCCCTGGGTTTGTCAAGGTATATACGATCAACTGCGAAGATTGCGGGCATCCGTCGTGCTGATGTACAGGACGTTTCTGTCATCATACTGCTGCGTTTTGGCCTGAAAGCGCCGTAGGTGTGCTTCGCGACAGAAAAAGCTGTAAAGCTGTACAGTTTTAATGATTTTTCGAAACAGTGAGTTGTTGTGATGTGAGTTTCCCAATACCAATAGTTTCCTCAATGTCGTTTTGACTTACTGGAGCAAAGGGAAGAATTTCTTGGCGAAGGCAAGGTCAGATTTGCTTCAGGAAGAAATGAGAGTTGTTCTCTGACAACAGCGGTGACAGCGACAGTTTCCGGAACCAAAGAAGAACAACGTCAACTTCCGGTACATGACGTCTTGTGTAGCTGGGCCGCTACCAGCCACGACTACAGCAACAAGCACAGCAACGGCAGCCCCACACACCAGCAACGGAATTGCCAACTGTGCTGCTCAGCTTCTCTTCAGCTTCGGCTTTGGCTCAACTCTACTTGGCTATTGATTGATTTTGGGCCTACCGCCGTGCTCTAGTCTTCCCTTACCCTTCTTTTCTCTTGTGTCCTCCATCCCCCTCCTCCTCTTCCTCCCACGATGACTTGGCATAGTTGAGTCGTCAAGCTACGAACCCTCCGTACCGTGTGGTCGTGTGTGTTCAGTAGAGAGAGGGGGATATATCTACCCGGCTTGATGTCCACCGAAGTGTGCTTCTCGGCTGATTAGCTCCAACGTGTAGGACGATCTCTCCCTCGTCATCGTAGAGAAAGTATAGTGGAGGAATAAGACTGGCGAGCGCTAGTCTCTGATCGATTCATTCTCCCCCCAAAACTTGCGCGTGGTCACTTCAGAGCGAAAGCTGTGGGCGAAGTGTAGTCTGGTGGGCGTGGGAGTGAGGACGAAGATACCGACTGAGGAAGGAGAGGCTGTGTGTGATCTACACACAGAGGAAGAATCGACTTTGCGACCCGAGATCTATCTGCTTCTTCTTCTATCAAAGGACGAGGCACGCGCTCGTTCAACTGGTGGGCTAAAACTTGCTCCCCTCCTTTTCCCGTTGTGGTCAGCAATCAGCATAATGGCCATCGACTAGGAGCCAGGGAGCCAGAGGGCTTCTCCTCCCACACACAGAGCACACTCACACACGTCCTCTCCTCCCTGTGTTGCACACGTCGCTGGCTTGCTTACGCCACCAGCGCCGGTCAGAACCACCACCCGGGTCCTACTACACACTCGACGCTCTGACACAGAGGACAAGCACTGAAAGGAGGACGTTTTTCAGGGGTCTTCTCAAGGACGTCTTGGTTATACGCTGTACATAGCAGTTTATGTTCACTTCCGTGTGAGGTTAGGACCTTGACAGTGTGAAGACTGACCAATGCTCGTAAACATCGTTGACCTTCCTTTTTCTTGTTGGATCTTGACAGTGTCCATGCTCGTGCACATCCAAGTTGAATTTGCTTCTTGACAGTGTGAATGATCGTACACATCTTCGTGTAGAATCTTGTCAGTGTGATGAGAAAAGCTCGTGCACATCGGAATTTGACTTTGCTTAGTCTTCGTGTAAGATCTTGACAGTGTGAATACTCGTGCACATCGAAGTTGACTGTTTCTTTATAGTGTAGGATTTTGACAGTGTGAATACTCGTGCACATCGAAGTTGACTTTGTTTCTTTATAGTGTAGGATTTTGACAGTGTGAATACTCGTGCACATCGACGTTCGCCTTGCTTCATCTTCGTGTAAGTTCTTGACATTGTGAATGATCGTACACATCGAAGTTGACATTGCTTCTCCTTCGTGTAAGATCTTGACAGTGGGAAGAGAAATGCTCGTGCTAATAGAAGTTGACTTTGGTTCTTCTGCGTGTAAGTTCTTGACATTGTGAATGATCGTACACATCCAAGTTGATTTTGCTTCTTCTTACTGACTGATCTTGACAGTGTGAATAGCAATGCTCGTGAAGCTCGTATTATTTGACCTTGCTTCTTTTTCTGCGTGTTCTTCGCCGATGTGGATCGTGTGGAACACTGGAAGTTTGTAGCCCGCTTGTAGTCTGCGTGGATGACTAGTGGATCTGGTTTTTGGCTTTGCGCCCCATGCTTCACGCCGTGTCCGTCGCTACCACCACCTCCTCCACCTCCCGTGTCGTCGCTACTGCCAGAATGAAGACTCAGAGAAGGTAATGAGGATGGGTGTTCACATGTTTCACTTTGTCGCTTGTTTGCCGGCCACGTCTCGCAGGTGTGGGAGGGGATGGGGGGGATGAGAGAGAGACATTATTTCACTTCATCACTATTTAGCTAACATGTAGTAAGCGGTTTCTGGTAGACTTATTGATCCGTTATCTGACTTCGGAGAGAGAGGATACTTTAAGGACATTTTCATCGAGTCCCATTGATGCGATATTATCTAACCACCCAGCCAACAACCACAACCCGTACCGGTGTCCTTTTCTTGTTGTTGCTTTTTCCGCTTGGTGACCGTTGCCTGTTTGCTGTCAGGATGATGTCCGATTACAGGGGCACTTTACACAACACTTTTGTCAGCTTAACGCAGCGTTATGTAATGCAGCTATAGTCATTTTGTTTGGGGAATAACACAATGGTAACATGTTAGAAGGCCCCTGGGGATGCATTAAATACTTGTACATTAGTCCAAGTTCAAGAGAGCTTGTTTGTTTTAAAAAATAACTTAGCTGGTAATGTACTTCAGAGCTTAGTTTAGTGTGCCGCTGTCGGTGACTTCAAGCAAGGTTCATTATGTATTTGGTTATATGCATAAACGTTAACACGCTTTTTGGGGGCGTTCGTTTTGTGTATTTTTCATGTTAACTGATTACAATAGGGCTGGAGTCTTTGTGGGAGGTGGAGTGAGAGGACGTGGTAAAGAAATGCTTTCCCGGCGAGATTTACTGTTGGAAGACCTTCACGCTTACTCGTGTACAGTGTGTGGTGTGTGTGTGTGTGTGTGTGTGTGTGTTATCTTTCGTGTAAGCTTGTTCGTGCAAAACATTACTTTATGGGATTCAGATACGCAGAAAAGAAGCTGACAAAACGGCTCAGAGCTTTAAAACAAGAGCACCTCTTTGTGCACATATCGACTTATCTCACCCCCCTCACCCCTCCCCCTAACGGAACGCGTTATCACCTAACCTCCCTGTTACGTGTCAGGCTGCTGTATTTCGTCTTGTTTAGCGCCACTAAATCTCACAACCACTTGGCTTTATTTATGCTGCTCCTGATAGGAGCAAGTCCACATTTTTCTTGTTCCTTGGTAGACGTGATGTCTTTATCGTGCATTGCTTGTCTTTATGGTTGAAGTCGGACCTGGTTATTGCTCGTGTTGAGACGGTACAGTGCTGATTGGGTGGGCTAAAACTGCTATACCTTGTGACGTTGCTAACGATGAGGATGATCGCAGGGTGACGTTTTAAAGAGGTGGGACGTCACCGATGGCATGACCTCCAAGAGTTGAAGGAACTCTATGTCCGATACTCAAACAAGTTCTTATCGATCAAGAGGTGGGACGTCATTGGTGGCATGACCTACAAGAGTTGAATGAACTCAATGTCCGATATTTAAACGGTCAGTCTGAGCTAACAATGTTGGTGTTTTGCGAGGCAGCTTATATTGATTGAGTGAAAGTGGTAAGCGCTACATTCAGCCAGAATACTGCAGAATACTTCATGATGTGGAAATCTTTGTTTTGACTGAAGTGAACGAAGACAAAATACGAAATTCCTGTGTATTCCAGTTACTGGATCTGCTGCACACCCCCCCCCCCTCCCATCCTGCCTTATTTCACATAAAATAACTGTTGGCTTTACCAGGGGCGGACCTAGGGGGGGGGGGGGGTTCCTGGGTGCCCAGAACCCCCCCCCCCCCCATCCGGTTTTTTTTTTTGGTAAAAAAATAAAGCGCTTTTGCTTTCCTTCCTTCCAAATGCAACATGCTTGAAACTGACAAGAAGGTGCACATATTTGTACACGCATATTTACTGAATAGATGTAGAGGTTAATGCCGAGTCTCAGTGATTATCAAAAATAATGGTCAAAGTTAGCGGATCATGAAAAATGCGAGCTTTAGCGAGCTTTTTCATGACCGCGAACTGAGATATGTGCCATAATCTGAACTGAGATTATGGAGCCATAATCCAAGAACTGAGTTTACTCCAAACTCATAGATTTTATATGGAGATTAATGTGTTCAAGCCTGTAGTTGCCAGTTTAAATGCAGTATGTTTGTATTGTTTGGTCTAGAGATGTATATTTCGTACATTGGAGCGTTCGGAACTTTTCAATCGCTAAAGTAGTTCCCTCAAAGTCTAACTCATCAACATGTGAGCTATCGAGGATTCAGGCCCGTTGTTGGGTAAGTGATTTTGGTTGTTGGGTAAGTTACCGAAAAATAACTAGCCCTACACCTTTACAGAGAGAAAGAAGCAGAGGGGGGAATAAACCTTGGTTTTTTTTGTTGTTGTTTTTTTTCTCACTCTTTGGAATCTGCAACCCTCCACAATGTGACATAATGGTCAGCCTAAATGACCGTGGTCACAATATGGAAGAAGAAGAAGAAGAAGAAGAAGAAGATCTTCCAGGAGAGGCCTCTGATTGACCTAAAAAAAATCAAATTCCTTGAGCATCAGGGGGGCTTCGCCCCCCAGACCCCCCACCAGGGCTTTGCCCCTGGACCCCACCGGGGCCTGAGCGGCCCCTGGACCCCTGCTCCAATTTGGAACCCCCCCCTTATCCACAACTAGGTCCGCCCCTGTTTACTAATCAGATTGTCTGGAGTCCATGGAACAGCAGAGTGTCGAAGATATTTGGATACTTCATGAATCGGGTAGCGTTTGAGGTTTATGTTATTCAGTAATTGCGGCAGTAGCACGTCGTTAGCTCGTCACAAAATGTAAACACCACTGGACAAGAATGTAACAAGAAATGAAAGGAACCTCTGCTATCTTCTTCTGTAATGAGATTTTCCTCTGTAATTCCATGGTTGGCAGCTCAAATGTATCGCTGGAAAAGGGTCAGATGGTTGTGTCGTGTGGATTTAAGTGGTGAGATAACCTCATTAAAACCAAGAGATTTCATCCACATTAAGAGGTTTTGTGTCATGCTATGTGGCTTATCTGGATAAAGATGTTAATCTCTTCGTCATCTTCCTTCCTGTTGATACAATTTGTCGCGTAAGTAGTGGAAAAAAGCAGCCAATCATTCTGCCTTAGATACACCAATTAGCTGGTTTTTTTGTGGTCCAATTGCGGTGTTTACCAATGATTGGAAGGGAGGCAGGCGCCACTGACACCCCCCGCGGGTTAGGGGGAAGAATTTACCCGATGCTCCCCAGCATGTCGTAAGAGGCGACTAACGGATTCTGTTTCTCCTTTTACCCTTGTTAAGTGTTTCTTGTATAGAATATAGTTAATTTTTGTAAAGATTTTAGTCAAGCAGTATGTAAGAAATGTTAAGTCCTTTGTACTGGAAACTTGCATTCTCCCAGTAAGGTAATATATTGTACTACGTTGCAAGCCCCTGGAGCACATTTTTGATTAGTGCTTTTGTGAACAAGAAACAATTGACAAGTGGCTCTATCCCATCTCCCCCCTTTCCCTGTCGCGATATAACCTTCGTGGTTGAAAACGACGTTAAACACCAAATAAAGAAAGAAAGGCGCCACTGACAAAGCTGAAAATAACGAGACGTATTTCACTTTCTTTCAAAATGGAAGTTTATTTCTCTCACTCTGATTAAAGAAAAACAAAACGAACAAACAAAACAAACAACTGACACAAGAGGGAGAAAGGATAGAAATGGAGGAAATCGACCATCTATCAATTCAGGTATGAATGTTCATCCACCCCCTAGATCGAGAAAGGAATGCATGAGAAGGAAGGAGAAAAGAAAGAAAGAGAGACAGAGGGAAATACACAAAACACACCAGAAAAAGTCAGCTCGTCCCGTCAGGTTTGTCAGCAGTAACAGCTTATCATTCAAATATAGAGATAAATGATAGGGAGCGCAGCGTGGGATAATGAGGATCGAATAATATATATAAAGTTGTATCACCAGCCGGCGCTTAGTTTTGGCCGTGTGCCAAGAGAATGTATAAAAAAAATAGATAGGTTTTTGTGGCTTGTTGAGTTCTGGGAACCTTGCCAACTGTCCCAGCATCCATCATTGCTGTTTTTTGTTTTGCTGTGTTTTTTGCTGACCGTCCAAGCGTCGTTGGCTCCGGCTGCTGTTCGTTTTGCGTTCATGATGTTGTCAGCCTGTGGTGGTCTTTTGACAGCGACTCAATATTTACGGGTTGATATTGGGATACAAGTTAGCAGTGCTGAATGGTTCTTAGTGCGCAGTTTCAATTCGACGTAAAGTAATTGTTGTCGCAGTCGTCAACCTTGTTCTGCTGCTGCTTCTCTAAAATTGTGAAATAAACTGGATACTCTTAAAGTGGTGGTGTTATTGCTGCTGCTGTTTCTACTTACTAGTGTTGTTGTTGTTGTTGTTGTTGTTCGCCTCTAGCTTCGTCTCTGACTGCAGTCCTACTCTCTCTCTCTCTCTCTCTCTCTCTCTCTCTCTCTCTCTCTCTCTCTCTCTCTCTCTCTCTCTCTCTCTCTCTCTCTCTCTCTCTCTCTCTCTCTCTCTCTCTCTCTCTGGTACCTAATTAAGAACCACCGGGCATTGTTCCAATCGATAGGCTGAATGGTACTTAAGCTCGTCTGTTGCTGGTCGCTGATTACCCTCAAGGCACCTCCGTGTGCATGCAGTTTTTGACTCACATGCGAAGCAAAAGTGAGTCTATGTACTCACCCGAGTCGTCCGTCCGTCCGTCCGTCCGTCCGTCCGGACGTCCGTCCGTCCGGCCGTCCGGAAAACTTTAACGTTGGATATTTCTTGGACACTATTCAGTCTATCAGTACCAAATTTGGCAAGATGGTGTATGATGACAAGGCCCCAAAAAACATACATAGCATCTTGACCTTGCTTCAAGGTCAAGGTCGCAGGGGCCATAAATGTTGTCTAAAAAACAGCTATTTTTCCCATTTTTCCCATTTTCTCTGAAGTTTTTGAGATTGAATACCTCACCTATATATGATATATAGGACAAAGTAAGCCCCATCTTTTGATACCAGTTTGGTTTACCTTGCTTCAAGGTCAAGGTCACAGGAGCTCTTCAAAGTTGGATTGTATACATATTTTGAAGTGACCTTGACCCTGAACTATGGAAGATAACTGTTTCAAACTTAAAAATTATGTGGGGCACATGTTATGCTTTCATCATGAGACACATTTGGTCACATATGATCAAGGTCAAGGTCACTTTGACCCTTATGAAATGTGACCAAAATAAGGTAGTGAACCACTAAAAGTGACCATATCTCATGGTAGAAAAAGCCAATAAGCACCATTGTACTTCCTATGTCTTGAATTAACAGCTTTGTGTTGCATGACCTTGACCTTGGGTCAAGGTCACATGTATTTTGGTAGGAAAAATGTGTAAAGCAGTTCTTAGTGTATGATGTCATTGCTAGGTTTAGGTCAAGCATGTGAGTCGTATGGGCTTTGCCCTTCTTGTTATGAGTGTCTTTGGCTGTGTGGGAGTGGAGCTTTACAGAAAGATTGTGATTCTGTCTATGTTCTGGAGGCATTCTGCGATGGAATACAATACCTTGATTTCGAGTTATTTACAGTGGCCAAGGTGCCCCAGGCTCACAGGCTAAAACAGATAATGGGGGAAAAACTCTCTTTATTTCTTCTCTCTCTCTCTCTCTCTCTCTCTCTCTCTCTCTCTCTCTCTCTCTCTCTCTCTCTCTCTCTCTCTCTCTCTCAGTCTCTCTCTCAGTCTCTCTCTCAGTCTCTCTCTCTCTCAGTCTCTCTCTCTATTTCTCTTTCTCTCTCTCAGTTTCTCTCTCTCTCTATTTCTCTCTTTTACACGCGCACAACACACACACACACACACACAAACACACACACCACCCTACCCCTCCACCCCCAAGAAACACCTCACACACCCATTTCTCTCTGAGTATGACTAGGCCTATACCAAGCAAAGAAATCTTTTAGCTTGAGGGTGCTGATCTTGTGTGTATAAAGCAATATAAAGCTCAGACAGTAGCACTTTCTTCTGAACCAATCTTGTGTTGACTGTCTGCAGTCTTGGGACACGTTCAACACGTGGGTGTCAGGGAGGGGAGGCTTCTGGACAAAATCATTGATTTTGCCCCCTTGATTTGAAAAACAAATTGAAAGGGCAGAAGGGAAACGCTGTCTGCTGAAAAGAAAGAGAATGCTATCGGATTTACGAGACACTCGCCAAATTAAAATTTTAGAAACGTGATGTTGCCTTGTGCGTTCGGTTAAAATGGTAGTGCACTGAAATTGTGGGGCCTATTTTTGGTGCTCTTCTACATTTTTGGAACAGCGTGAGAAATTGGCTTTTGAATTTGAGACAACCTCTTTTTGTTTTCTCCCTTTTTATTGAGAGGGGTAGTCGTTGGGTGGGAACGCTTTTTGAAATTGGAAGTTGGTCTTTAATTCCTTAGTTACTTCGCCTGACGCCAGATCAGTACAGCCAAAGAAAGCTTCACAGTTTGGCATGTGTGTGTGTGTGTGTGTGTGTGTGTGTGTCGCTGTGTGTGTGAGTGGCTCTGTGTGTGTGAGTGGCTCTGTGTGTGTGTGAGTGGCTCTGTGTGTGTGTGTGTGTCGCTGTGTGTGTGAGTGGCTGTGTGTGTGTGTGTTCGAAATAGCCAAGAATACTGCTCGACTCCGTGAACTTAAAAATGTGGGTTTATAGGTTTAGCTCCTCACGGTTTGCTGATCACAAAACGCCAATTGGGTAAACGAAGACAGGAGGGAAAAGACCAAAGCCGTCAATCCTTGTCACTGCTGACTGGTGCGCGACACACACAGAGGAGTCACCGAGTGCGATGTGGAAAAATCAACACTTTGATCTTATATGAGGACAGATTCGGAAGGGGTTTGGTGGCGTGGGGGGGAGGGGTTGGAGGAAGTAACTGGGATGTAGGAGAGGTGAGATAATGGGGGGGGGGGGGGATGGGCTGGAGGAAGATGGGGGGAAGGGGATAGGGTGAGACGGGATGAGGGGAAAGGTCGATATTGGGAAATGGGGAAGCTGGGATGCGATGAGAAGGGGTGAAGGTTGGAGGAAGATATTGAGGAATAGGGGGAGGGGGGGGGTTCATTTGAGGTGAATGATGACAGATCTTGGAAAATGAGGGTGTGTGGGTGGGTTGAACAAGATAGTGCGAGGCAAGGTTCGGGGGGGGGGGGGTGTAGGTTTTTAACTTTCCTTCAACCTATTTGGCTATACGGGACTGGGTGTGTGGAGAATGGTGGGTGGGGGAGGGGGGGTTTTAAGAGGAAAGGTAAAAAAGCCTGTGGGCAATGCACTTGGCTAAAAGCGGATATTTTCTTCTTCTTAATGCGCCGTACGTATTTTGCGAATGAGAAGTTTACGGCTGATATAGCTGCGCTGCGATGAAATGGTGTGACTGGCCACGTGCATACACGTTTGTTAGATGTCAGTTTCCGCCATAAAGATTTGGCGTAGGCGTGCACCTATTAGCTTCATCGATCATCATTGATGTGCAGAAACATTTATATATTTTTGCCTCCGGTCATACAATTTGTGTTTTTAGATGACAGTTTTACATCAGTAATCTGAGGGCAAAAACATGAAAGTATTTCATGACTTGCAGGTTGTATTTTGATATGACATCTTTACGTCAGTGATCTTTAAAAACATATTAGTATTCCTTTTTAGGTAAAACGGGAACATGTGTTGTCGTCATTTGCTTCACTTGGTAGTTACACTGCGAAAGGGAAAGCCTTCTTTTACAGCTGTCTTGTGACATGCATTGAAGTATGATATTGATAAAAGCCCTTTTATGTGATTAGCAGTACAATTTCCTGTTCAGTCGGAAACAAATATTGATATTGTGACAGCATTGACAAACGTACAGGATACATTTAACAGGAGGATGGGTGTTTTTTTAAGGCAAGTTCTGTTTACTTGTTGGACAATCAAAAAACACTTCCGTCATCCCCACTTAAAAACAAAATACCTTTCATTTTAACTATGGCTTAGCGTAGGACGTTACAGACACAGCATTTTAAGCAGTAATTTTAAGCTGTTAATTTGCGTTGAGCAAAACCGGACCCAAAACAATTCTTCGTATCGATGATGTCATTAAATGACCTGGAGGTAGGGGGGAGGGGTGTGGTCGGGGATACGAGGGGGAATAGAGCAGTCGGTTTTGCGGTCTGGACCTCGAAAGCATTGTAATGGCCGTAAAACAGCAGGGCTTGAGTCGGAAAATATGTGTTTTGGTTGTTGCATGTCGGATTGCTTACTCTTCGTGGAAAACGTTTGTTGTGGACCGTCGTTGCACGATTCTTTGTGGAAAACGTTAGTTGTGGACCGTCGTTGCACGATTCTTTGTGGAAAACGTTAGTTGTGGACCGTCGTTGCACGATTCTTTGTGGAAAACGTTAGTTGTGGACCGTCGTTGCACGATTCTTTGTGGAAAACGTTAGTTGTGGACCGTCGTTGCACGATTCTTTGTGGAAAACGTTAGTTGTGGACCGTCGTTGCACGATTCTTTGTGGAAAACGTTAGTTGTGGACCGTCGTTGCACGATTCTTTGTGGAAAACGTTAGTTGTGGACCGTCGTTGCACGATTCTTTGTATCACGGAGGAACGTGGATCTGTCTTGGCATTTCAGTATGTAATGCTGTTGTGTGAACTTTTTCCTGGCTTCTAAGGAAGAAGAAAAACATACGTAAAATATGTCTTCAAACACTACGGATTTCACAGAAGAAGAAAAATGCAGCAATGTCGATGAATCCAAGTTTTAATTGTGACAGCTGCTCTTCTACTGTATATCTGTTGGTTTTAGCTCGAGTTTTGTGATGACGTAAATAATTAGTTTCCGCGTAACATTGCGATCAACACAACATGTTAGAGCGATACTGTTATGATTGCGAAAGGCAAGAGATGAAGTTGACAAGGTGCAGCGGTCCGGGTAAAATGTCGGTCATGCATGACTGCATGCTGATCATTACCTGCCCGTCACCACGCCTCTCTCGGCACCTGTTGTCTCTTTGTGCAGCACAGCAAAATCAGTCAACCATCGTGACTAGTTATTGGTGTTTCTAATACAACACCTTTTGAAAACTCGTCAACAATTGTGAACGTGTGGAGTCTGAGCAGTTCTCGCGAGATATCCGTCCTACATACTCTTTGTTTTGCTTCGCAACTCTCGCGGCCCATTTTGTCTTGTCCGTATCAAAACACTGATCATAATTGCAAATGAACACCCCAAATCACTATACTCACAATCATTATAACCCAACCTCCGCGGCAAGCCCACAACACTTCGGAGAAAATAGATCGGTGACAAGAGGGAGAGTTAATACTGAATGAAAACGACGTGCTTTGTCATAACCATAATTACCAGAGGTCATGGCTTGGAAGTGAAAATCCAACCCCGAAATCATCATCATCATTAACTCGACCTCTCAGGCAAGCCCAGAACTCTTCAGAAAGTAATAAAGGGCTATAAGGTCAGTGGGCGCATACTGGTCCTATGGTGTGTCCGAAATGACCCGATAGCCCACAAAGGGCAATTATACTAGGGTGAGTAGGGTGAGGGGGATAGGTGCCCACTCTAATGACATGCTTCTTGTCACTTCACTTCTACAGGCTGGGTTGAAAAATGCCGGTCTTTTTGTTGTGTGCTTCGACATGGTGTGTGTTAAAACGTGGGGTGCACATTGTTTGTGGTGCTATTCTTTCTGCGGTGTTGGAAGTTGAACAGTTGAAAATTGTGTTGCTGTGATGTCTTTGTGGCTATGTTCGGTTATGTAAAGTGTTTCATAGTGAGGGATGGATGGAAGAAGTTTAACTTTTCTACATCGATGGTTTCGAGTGACGAGTTGGGTTTTCGTGTGTCCTGGTAGCGGTCCTGTACAGTCATGATAAAGGTAGGTCCCCGAGGGTTTGTTCTGTGTGTGTGTGTGTTTAATAATAAATTGTGACCCTCCACCACGGAATGAGTCGCATGTCACCTTTGCATGATTTTCATATTTTTACATTTTCCTAAAGAGTTTGTTATGCTCTATCCAGTGGTGAAAACCGTTTTAGAAAAGAGCGGAAACTGTTTGAGTTATACGCCTGTGACTAAGGTGACCCTCACACTGTTACCATACACTCTCCGGACTTATATCAAGCCTAGCGCAGAACCGCGCGAGGTGACATGCGACTCATTTCGTGGTGGAGGGTCACTATTTGTTTTAATCTGTTGCACATTAACACTGTCTCGCTACATAAGTTCAGTCGTGCTATCACAGTAAAAGATATTTACCGCGCAAGACCTTCGTTTAACGATGTTTTCCTCGGAACTAGAAGGCAGCGCGTGCAAAAACATCGCCAAATGATTCTGCCAATATAGTGCTGCTAACCTGCGTCAGGGATTACGTGGGGACAGTACAGTATTAAGTGAGATCTGAACAGAACGTCTGGAATTCCCCATTTTGCCTCGCACGAATCGCATATTCAGTATCGATGTTGCCTGTCGACCTGGGGTATTTATGTCGGTCGGCTAATTAAAAAGTCATGTTGAGCGCGGGGCCGTTGTAAGATACACGCATCGTGTAGGTTAAGAGCTAATGTACGCGGCAAGACGGCTGCCAGGCCTCTTGATTGGATTGTGTTCAGGGAATGATATTTCGTGGATAAAATGTTTCCATTGCCCCATTAGACTGTTTTTGACTTACTACCCCCCCCCCCCCCTGTCTGTCTGTCTGTCTGTTTGTCTGTCTGTCTCTGTATCACACACACACTCACTCTCTCTCTCGTTTTTATAAGTTATTTGTATTTGTGACCTCAATATGACATTGACAGATCGAGATAGTTAGTGTTCCCCCGAGACCGCGTCAGGTGGTCGAGGTGAAAATGACTGTCGAGATCACTTGTGTAAAATGTCATATTTTGGTCAAAAATAAAAATTAAAATGTTATATATCGATCGATTTTTAGTAAGAATTCCTTTCACTTTTAATGATTGAACGAACACAAATAGGCACTCTTTTGTAGTCTCGGCTAGCCGCCGAGATATGAACTTTTGTCGGACTCTGACGTCATTTGGCTCAAAGAAGGTAAATCCAACATTCAATCGATACATAACTAACTGTGTGTTTGTACGACTCGTGTCACTATTGGTAATAGCGGGTCAGTGATCGCTGGACAAATGTCAACTTTGTTGTCACATCCTGTAATTTTCAGTCCCTGCGCCTTGAATATGTGCGCGATATAAATTGCATAAAATAAAAATAAAAAATAAATCCCTGCGCTTAGAACTGTACCCACGGAATACGCGGGATATAAGCCTCATATTGATTGATTGATTGAGGGGTGTACCTTAACTTTTTTTGCTACCAGCCAGGGGGGCCGGTAAGTCAAAAATTGAACCGGCCCCCCAAAATCCCAACCGGCCCCCAACCAGCCAGGATTTTTGTGACCACCTCAGCGGCTCGTCGAATACAAAGCACATACACAAAAAACATACATTCATACTTATAATGCATACATGTGGATTTGCACTACTAATAACTACCACAAACACACACAAGACTTGATGACAAAAATGTTTATGTTTTAATATGCATGTAATGATAATTAACCTCGTTTTAATAAAGAATTAAAAATAAAAGCTGCCACAAAGAAATAAGAAATCAAAACAACATTTACACCCTGTCACACAATCACACACTAAACCTCACTGAAAGTTACCCCCTACCACACAGTTTACAAAGTAATTTACTATGGAACTTTACTTTCCACATAAACACACACACTTTAAAAACAAAAGTAAATCAGCAAAATGTTTTTTTTGTTAAATTATGTTTTTTGTTGTGTGAAAAAAGAGGGTAAAAAGCTGACTACAAAAGTTGTTTTAAGTTGCTTTCTTGTTTGTTTTCTTTTTCTTTATGTGTGTGTTGTTAATGTTACTGTTAGATTAAGCAGAAGTATGAAAGTTGCATACCAGCCAAATTTACCACAGCTTTAGTCATAAATAATCAAAAGCATTATATTTCATTTCTATTTCCTAATGAAAACAAAAAGATTTTTAGATTTCCTGATCCTAGAATTGATTATAGGTGATCTTGATGCTTTTGATTCAAAAGAGTTGCAGAGTTGCATCCCTTGTCCTATTGTTGAAGCTCTGTCTTTTCTTTTTTATCACATATATTGGATTGGTTTTTTTTACTTCCTTAGTTGAAGGGAAATAGTTGACAGCAGTAGTACTGTCACTACTTGTACTAGGTTGGTCAGCAAAGCTGGTGTTAACATATTTTAGAAAACCATCTCAGTGAGTTTCCCTGCGGTCAGTGACCTATACAATTTACACAGAAACTGGATCAGTGGTACATAGCTCCCACATCAAAGGAAAAATACAGAGGGGAAATGTGTTTGCTCTGAATGGGCGGGTCAGATCAAAGGCAGATGCATTGTAATAGCTGGTTGGCCTTGAGACCTGGGTCAATGACCGGTACTTGCAATCTGAACACAGCTGCCTGTACCAGTTTAGAGACACTGACCTTCTTACCCGGGGTCAATGACCGATTTTTATCTGAGAGGAAACTGTTTCTCAAGGACTGTCCAGCGAAGAACAAGAAGAGAGGTGAATAGCACAGAGAGGGGGGGAGGGATTGGGGGGTGGGTAGCTATTTTGACTGCTGATTGCAATCGCCAGCGGCTAGTGGCATTGGAGGGGTGATGACAGGGTCAAGTGAGGCGGAGGGGGGTAGCTGTCTAGCCAAAGTGTCTGGGCTTGATTGGTGGTAGTCCTGAGTCCTTCTCAAAGTGGGGTAGGGGAGGGGGGGGGGTGAGTGGGCAGTAGAGAAGTGACAGATTTTGAGATCGCCCGCGAGAGATCTTTGTTTGCCGGCCGTTCCGATTGATTGCGTTGCCTAACGACTTTGTGCTTCAGCTAAATTTGAACCCGCCCGGCGGGCGATTTCAGAGAAATTTTGAACTCGCCCGACGCGATTTGAACCCGCCGGGGGCGATCGGGCGACCGCCAATGTACAGGCCTGCCACTGACCACTTTTTAAGATGAACTTGACATCGGCATAAACTTCCTGTAATACTGAATTTGCAATGTTGGCTTAATAAAAATAATAAAAGTAACAGAAAGTAACAAAAATCAGCGCGGTGGCTTACTATGCAGCGCTTTATATTCTGACACTGATACCCGTTGAGATGACCCTTGTGGTTGAAGAAAGGTGACCAGCAATTCTCCTAGCTCATCTCTGGCACCATAGTTTGTTCACCTTGCTCAATGGGACAGAAAAAATAAACACACAAACATGCAAACAAACAGAAGGAACTATTTTTTTCAGTATGTTTCGAGGACCAGGACATTCCCAACAGCCGGTCACTTCTGGACAGGATTTGGCACAAAGCTGATTCTTTGTAGTCACAACCACTGAGTTTTGTTCGAGTGAGTTGTTGTTGCAGTGGCTCCATTGCTTTTGGTCTGCCTCATTGGCACTTTGACGCCATAGCCCCTTGTTGTTTGTCGTCGTTCAATAGGCAAGGAGTCTTTGACACCATTGAAGGACCCACAAACAGTTCCGCTCACTTTTCAGTCCGATCGAACCGGTTTATTTCTTAGCACACTTCACGTTAGCATTCAAGACCTTCAAGTGGTCAGTTTCACCCCTCCATTTTTCCGGTCAGTGCGTGCGTGACCACACCTGCTGCTGTCCCAAATCTTACCTGGAATCTAAAGTTTCAAAACAACTCTCAACTGTTATACAATCTGTTGGTCATAAATTGCCATCGCGACATTATTCACGTCAAATGCGCTAACGGGGACTCCAAAGGCTTGGGGAGGGAGGGTAACAATCTTCACGACTTCTATACTAACGGGGACTCCAAAAGGGGGGGGGGAGGGGGGTGACAATCTTCACGACTTCTATACTAACGAGGACTCCAAAAGGGGCGGCGGGGAGGGAGGGAGGGGGGGGGGGGTTGTTTGGCCATTTGCAGATCCGCCCGTCGTGTTTGAAGCCAGTGGAGTAAGGTTGTGTCACTCTGCTTTAAGCCCCCAGCGTGATGGACCGTTGTCGACGTGAACATTGGGAAAACCACCAATACCGTGTGAAGACAAGAACTGGGGGTGCAAAGTCTTGATAAAAATCAAGTCCTAAGATTGAGAGAAGAAGGAATTTTTGAAGGATGTGGGAGATAACGGTAAAATACAAAAACAAGCGATTACTTGTGATGGAAGGAAAGACGTTGGGGCTGGGAGTGTTGATAAAATTACATGTTCTGGTTTTGAGGAATTTTTGAAGAAAGTGGAAGAAACTCCCACGTACACTCGTGTTTTTCCACGAGTGGAATTTTACGTGTATGACCGTTTTTTACCCCGCCATTTAGGCAGCCATACGCCGCTTTCGGAGGAAGCATGCTGGGTATTTTCGTGTTTCTATAACCCACCGAACTCTGACATGGATTACAGGATCTTTTACGTGCGCACTTGGTCTTGTGCTTGCGTGTACACACGAAGGGGGATAAGCCACTAGCAGGTCTGCACATAAGTTGACCTGGGAGATCGGAAAAATCTCCACACTTAACCCACCAGGCGGCCGCGGCCGGGATTCGAACCCTCGACCTTCCGATTAGGAGGCCGACGTCTTACCACCACGCCACAGCGCCCGTCGCATAAAGGTTTAAGATTGGGATTGTTAGATTATTCCTGGCGTTGGCAAGAAAGACTCCCAGACGGCTGTGCTGAACTGAAGTCTCTCACCATTGAACACATCCACAACTCCTACCCCCAACACCAATGGACTCATGTATACACTGACGGATCTGCCGACCAGGCTGTCAGAAGTGGTGGTGACGGAATCTACATAAAGTACCCAGGAGGTCGAGAAGAAGAACACATCTCCCTCGCTTCCGGCCTCTACTCCACAAACTTCAAGGCTGAAGCAGTAGCGCTCCAGACAGGTGCAGCCCACATTGAGCACAGTCCATTCTCCTCCAACAACGTTGTGTTCTTCAGCGACGCAAAGTCAGTCCTGCAGGCCTTAGACACTGCCAGAGACAAAGAACTGAATGACCTGTCATCCGCCTTGACCTCCCTGTGCAGAGCCCACACAGTCGTGCTGCAATGGGTCCCCTCTCACTGCAACATACTAGGCAACGAAGCCGCAGATACTCTGGCAAAGGAGGGCACTACGAAGGACCAGAATGACAGATCAACCACCTTCAAAGAAGCCAAGACCATCATCAAGGCCAAGCAACACAAAAAGGGGTTGCAGTAGCACCCACACTACAACAAAAACGACGCCTTTCACCTGCTCACAAGGTCTGAGCAGGTCCTCATATTCAGGCTGCGGACAGGCCACAACCGAATGAACCACCACCTTTTCACCAAGTTCAGAATTGGCCAGTCAGACCAGTGCCCTTGTCAAACAGGCAGCATGACAACGGAACACCTGCTGCAGACTTGCCCACTGCACGATGGCCTCAGGAGCCAGATCTGGGCGGAGGTGATCACGGTGCAAGGGAAGCTCTATGGCAGTCTGGACGACCTACAGCGCACGGCAACATTTGCGCGGAGAACCGGCGTTTCCATCTGAGTGATCGACAAGAAGAAGAAGAAGATTGTTAGATTGGAATTGTTTATTTTAAGGAGGCCGTCGCGAGTATTTCAGTCTTTAAAGGCGTCAGGCATGGGTATATATAAGAAGCGTATTTGCAAGAATATTGATATTAATTGCACGTATTTGGGTAGGAAAACCTATCACATTCTGTCTTGGTGGTAGACAAGAAATGTGTTGGCTGTAATTTGGTCGTTACGTCATATTGTATTGGCAAATGTGTGACAAAGGAATGCTCTTCATATACTAGGGTTTATGTAGCAAATCAAAACCGCAAGGGTTTATGACAATAATAAACGTGTAGTGTGTAGTTTTATGTGGATACATAACACGCACACACACACACATAACACAAACCACGGAGAAGCTTCCATTTTACCTCTTAAAATAACACAATTAAGTACAAGTATTAATGATGCCATATAGAATCACTTACCACTTTCTCGAAAGAAAACTTGCATGGGTAGAGTGACGTAGAGCACGTATTTGCTTCAGCGCTTAGAAACAGACCACATCCTTTACTTGTAGTAAACTGAGGAATATTTTCTACCTCCCAGCCCGAATAACTAAGTGTCCGTCCCGAGGGGCTTCTGTCAAGATCGCGTTATGTGTGTAAGGTTTGTTAGTGCAGCAAATGGCAGAGCGTGGTGGAATGTTCTGGCTGTTTGACATTCACCACCTCTGCAGTCTTGTCGGTGTCGGAGAGCGGCTGAAACCTCTCTCTGCATGACGCCACAGCTGCGTCAACTGACACCAACCGCCGTCATGACGTCATATAGGTCGGAGTTACTTTTTGCTTTGCTGCGTCTGCGCTTTGAGTTCTTTCTGGTCCGTTTCTTCAGCTTATGTCTTTCGTTGGTTGCTGTGCGCTTTTTTCCCCATGCGTGAAACTTGTACACTGATTGTCTTCTACTATTGTTGTTGTAGAATATCTTGACCCATCGGTTGAGCAAAATTTAAATTGCACCAATACACTCCGACGATATATATTAATTTAGTTAGAAATATTAAGTCATGTACATGTTGTCCTCGTTGTTTTAGTGCGAGCTACCGATTGAGTGGCATCGTTCATTGCGCGTCTGGACAGCTAGTCGTGCTATTTCGGAGCACTTAACCGGAACTTTTAAACGAAAGGGGGGATAACTTTGGGCGGTGTTATGTAAATATAGAGTCTAAAGTGTTCAAGATAGCATAATGTTTATTGGGGAACATAGTTTGGTATGTCAGTGTAACCGTTGGAATTTTACAAGAAAATGTCAAGACCCTCCTAGAGATACAAGTTGGCTAATTGGTAACTTCTGTATTTGATGCATTCAGTGTGTTTGTTTGTTTGTGTGTGTGTTTGTGGTCCATTCAAATGACGCTTATTTGTTGTAGGGTGTTTCGGTCATTCCTTATTGTTACATTATGAGCTGCTGGACGAGAGCAAGTAGGCCTACGTAGAGAATGTAACGCATATACTTGGAATCCTGTCGTACCTGCGGCATTGTTTTGTATTCACGTACGTATTCTTACGTCGTTGTTGCAACCAGGCAGTGTCCCATCTCTATAATTATTCCTCCTACTCCCCTTCCATTCCGTCGGTTTCCCTTGACGACGGCATGCTGCATCATGACATCATTATCTTCTTCTTGTCGTTCGCTGTTAGATCGTCAGTCCGGACTGCAGGGCAAAACGTGCTGTCGTGACGTCATTATGATTTGCGAACCTTTTATTCCGTCCTAAACGTACTGGTGGGCAAGAGAGATGTCTCGTGTAGTAGCCGCTGTTGCTGACGATGGTGGTATAGGATCTTCGTAATCTTTTTTAATAGGCGTTTGTAGGTTGTTTCCTTTGACATTTTTATGTGATATTTATTTGTATGTGTTTTTTTTTAAATTATTATTCTTAGCCTTTGTTCGGGCAGTAGAGACACTGCATAGGTCTTCGATGTTACTCTTCTTTCCCTGCAGATGGTTATAGTGTCATGATATTATACTACACACGTCGCGGTACAGTATCCCCCCCCCCCTCCCGCAACCCCCCCCCCCCCCCTTTGTCATTGACCCTCGCCCGCCGTTCCATTGAATAAGATGGTTTCACACTACACGAATGACAAGAGAATTAACGGGGAAAGTCTCAGGATTTATGTTTCTCGTGTACCGCGTGGGGTTGCTGGTCAACATCTGTCAACATTTTACTGACGACAGGCGACTCGGTTGAATGCTTATGATATCTTCGGTCAGTGAAGACTTGGATTGTGTCACTATACTATCTTGTGGAAAATCACGCCCCTCCCCCTGGCGATTTGACGGGACAAAAAGAGAGAAAGAGTACACGACATTATCCAATGAATGGCACCCCCCTCCCCCTTTCCTCTCCCCGCCCCGCCCACATAGTGATCGAGTCCTGTGAGCTTGACACATCTATATAATATTAATTGACTTCTCTCTAACCTCCCCCTCCCCCCCTCCCCCCCCCTCCCCCCCCCGATACTGTGAACCAGACACGTACAGACCATGTACGTCCAGTCAGGACGGCGTCAGAAATGAGGTTACGGTGTCACCGTATAGTTCCTGTGGTGTAGTTTCCCTCCATGCACATAACAAACAGTACATTCCTGCAAGGCGTATACAGTGGAACCCCCCTTTAAAGACCTCCGCAAATCTGAAAAAAATCAGGTCTTTAATTAACTCATTGTCTCCCAGGTACGTATATATATCCGTACCCACTCAAATGGCTCTATCTGACCAGGTACGGATATATCCGCTCAGACTGTTAGCTTCAGTCGCTTCCTGTAACGTCCATCTAACGCCTGCATTCCAGCGTGTTGATACACAGTGACTACACAGTTACTACAATTCCGAGGGACCTGCTTCAGCGCAGCTGGTCTCGGTTAAAAAAAACTTGGTCAACATCGGTGGGGTAGAAAGTGTTAAAAGGAGGGTGTCTTAAAGTGGGGGTGTATTTACAGAGGTCATGAACAGACAGTCTGAGGAAACAAGGTCTTAGAAGGAAGGGAATCTTAACTTAGGGGATCTTAAAAGGGGGTTCCACTGTATAGCCCTGTGTTCTGTACCGTGTGCCATAGCCACTCACTCTACTCAATCTTCCCCCAGCGCAAACACCAACTTACAGCCAGAGGACAGAGAAAGTGTCACGGTGTAGCGGTGTTGTTGTCGTTGGCTGGTGTCCGAGGTTTGGCCTGCTGGGCCGTGTTGTCGTCCCGTGTGAAACGGGAACAGTGACACCGGGATCGGGTTACTGCACACGGGTTGATGAGCGTTATCTCTCAGCCTCTCTCAGCTGTTTGTGCTGAGTGGTGTGGATTTTCTACTTCTACGTTGTGTCTTGTGGACTGGATGTTGTTTGAGCTAATGTAGATGTTCTAGAAGGATTTTTTTCACGGACGGCGAAATCAAAGGTGAGAGGACTAGTTTATCAAATTATTCTTACGAGTTTTTGTTGCGAGTACTGTCCTTCCTCTCAACCCTCACCACCCTTTGTAAACAGACGGTAAAAATGTGCAGGGGGGGGGGGGGGGGGGGATTAAACGGTAAACGGACGCTTGAAAATAAATCGATAACATGGCTGTCTCGTTGGTGCATAGAGTTAAAGGATGTGGGAGGCACCGGAGGCAAACTTTCATCGTTTGAACATGTACATCGCACAAAACTGAATATTAAAGGTCACAGAAACATTTTGGTTTCCAGTTGCGTTGTATCATCATTCTGATTGAAGCGTAATTGACACATAGCCCCCGGGACAGAATGTCAGCGATGTTGTTGTCGGCTGTGTCCGAGTTTCGGGCCTGTGTGAATTTTTGTTTCCAGTTGCGTTGTATCATCATTCTGATTGAAGCGTAATTGACACATAGCCCCCGGGACAGAATGTCAGCGATGTTGTTGTCGGCTGTGTCCGAGTTTCGGGCCTGTGTGAAAAGGGAACACTGACCTATAGGGATTGGGTTACTTCTTACTGCAGTACAAGGGGTTGACGAGGTTTTATATTTGGTTGTGGAGTGGAACCCTTGGTTCATGGTTTGCTGTGCAAGCTATTCTGGCGAGTACTGTGTTGTTGTTTTCTTTCTGTGTCGTGTGGTGCATATTGTAACAGATTGTTGGAAATTTTGATTTTACTGAAGATTTTGTTAAGCAAGGAAAGCTATGTCAAAGGTGAGTCTGTGTCTGTTACACGGATTTCTCTTGGCTACCAGTAAGTTCGTCACACGGTAGATTCGTCACCGGTCCCGGTAACTTCGCCACAGTAACTTCGCCACAGTAGTCCGAGCGCGGCTCTCTCTCTCTGGGTCCGCCTAAACTACGCGCCAGCACGCGCTAGCACGCGCTAGCACGCGCCAGCACGCGCCAGCTTGAACCATAGCACTTATATACTTTATTTTTATATTTCTAGTTAGTTCATCGTCCATTCTCACATAATACAAAATTTCAAACTTCAATGATAAAAAATACGGAAGTTATGACGAGTTTAAGGAGAGCTAATGCACTACTCTCAAATCCGACGATTGTCGGACATGGAGCCACGGCCTTAGCTAGGATAGCTCTCCTATAACGCGTCTTAGCTATCGTAAATTTTATCACTGAAGTTTGAAATTTTGTATAATGTAAGAACTGACGATGAACTAACTAGAAATATAAAAATCAAGTATATAAGTGCTAAGACGCGTTATAGGAGAGCTATCCTAAGGCCGTGGCTCCATGTCCGACAAAAAGACTCGTGCTAATCCCATCTTTCCCGGGGGTGGTAACTATTACAATACGTACTGCCACCCCGTACTGCTGCTCGGCAACCTCAAACACTTGCCGCGCCGAAACAACGCCAGTAGCTGTCGAAAAAAAATCGACTGATACTTATCCCAGCTTCAGGGGCTGTAACTACACGGGGACACTGCTGCGCAGGCGACACCTTCAAAGGCTTGCCGAAAGAACGCCCCTTAACTTCTTGGCAGAAGAACACCCCTTTCTTGTTCATACCGACAGAAAGAAGAAAGAAAGCCTGCCATCCGCGGATCCTTCCGTTGAATTCATGCATATCTCTGCTCAAAAACTTCAAACCCTTTCCGACGAAAAAAAACCCAACAACGCCCTTCTTTGACATAATGGCAAATACATGACTGACGTATCTTTCCATTGTTGCTGCTCAAATACTTCACTGAAAATAGTTGCCGACAGATCGCCACCGGCTTCGTGTTGTATAATTATAACTAATGCTGGTCCTAAGTTCTTTGAAGTTGAGACTATCCTAGCAGTTCTGCTATCATCCAACACAACCATCACCATTTTGATTTATGGAGCTGAAATTGTGTATAATTAAAGAATAAAGTAACATAAATGATACAGGTCAAGGCAGTGCCTGCTTCAAAGTGGTTGTGCAGTTGGTATGCATTAATGTCTGTATTCAGTCAATGTCGAAGTTTTGTCATAACTTCCGTAATTTTCATCATTGAAAATTGACATTTTGTATTATGTGAGAATGGACGATGATCTAACAAAAAATATAAAAATAAAGTATGTAAGTGCTATGGATCACACACACACACAGAGGAATGAGTGGCTCTGCATCCGACTGACTGTGTTCGAACGAATGACTCCGTATCCGACATTGTTTTTAATCACTGAAGTGTGAAATTTTGTATAATGTAAGAACTGACGATGGAATGACTAGAAACATACAGATAAATCATATAACAGCTATGAATCTCAGTAGCGTCCACTTAAAATTGGTAGTGCGCAGTTTTAGTCACTGCCGGCGGGATTTTGTCGGATTTGAGAGTAGCGCATTAGCTCGACTAAAACACGTCATAACTACTGAAATGTTCAACACTCAAGCTTGAAATTTTGTATTATGTAAGAATGGACAATGAACTATATAGACTATAAAAATAAATTATGTAAGTGTTATGGATCACTGGGTAGCGTCTACTTCAAACTAGGCGCCAGCACGCGCCAGCTTGAACCATAGCACTTATATACTTTATTTTTATATTTCTAGTTAGTTCATCGTCCATTCTCACATAATACAACATTTCAAACTTCAATGATGAAAAATACGGAAGTTATGACGAGTTTAAGGAGAGCTAATGCACTACTCTCAAATCCGACGATTTCCGCCATTGACTAAACAGCCTGCAAGCTACCACTTTGAAGTAGACGCTACCCGGTGATCCATAACACTTACATAATTTATTTTTATAGTCTATATAGTTAATTGTCCATTCTTACATAATACAAAATTTCAAGCTTGAGTGTTGAACATTTCAGTAGTTATGACGGGTTTTAGGCGAGCTAATGCGCTACTCTCAAATCCGACAAAATCCGGACTAAAACTGCGCGCTACCAAATTTAAGTGGACGCTACTGAGATTCATAGCTGTTATATAATTTATCTGTATGTTTCTAGTCATTCCATCGTCAGTTCTTACATTATACAAAATTTCAAACTTCAGTGATAAAATTTACGATAGCTAAGACGCGTTATAGTCGGAGAGCTATCCTAGCTAAGGCCGTGGCTCCATGTCCGACAATCGTCGGATTTGAGAGTAGTGCATTAGCTCTCCTTAAACTCGTCATAACTTCCGTATTTTTTATCATTGAAGTTTGAAATTTTGTATTATGTGAGAATGGACGATGAACTAACTAGAAATATAAAAATAAAGTATATAAGTGCTATGGTTCAAGCTGGCGCGTGCTGGCGCGTGCTAGCGCGTGCTGGCGCGTAGTTTAGTCGGACCGCTCTCTC
>NC_090248.1:25219555-25271739 GCF_037325665.1 Littorina saxatilis | reverse complement strand
CCGCTGCAGTACAAGGGGTTGACGAGGTTTTATATTTGGTTGTGGAGTGGAACCCTTGGTTCATGGTTTGCTGTGCAAGCTATTCTGGCGAGTGGCTACCAGTAAGTTCGTCACGGGTGACGAAGTTACCGGCAGGGTGGGCGGCTGTTTATGCTTAGAGCTTATGCTTTCAGATGTTTGATTTGTGGGAGAGATTCAAGAGTGAGAGAGAGAGAGAGAGAGAGAGGGAGAGAGACAGAGAGGAAGAGAGAGAGACTGACAGAGAGACAGAGAGGGAGAGAGAGTTCTCAACTGAGTGAGCAGTTTTTACTGACACGGCACAGTCCGAGCGTTGTTATTTTAAAACGCGAGATCTACTCATTGAGCAGTTCTCAACTGAGCAGTTTTCACTGACACGGCACAGTCCGAGCGTTGTTATCTTAAAACCCGAGATCTACTCATTGAGCAGTTCTCAACAGCCTGTAGTCTGAGAGGGAGCGAGAGAGAAAGAGAGAGCGAGAGAGAGAGCGAGAGAGAGGCTGAGAATAAACAATAGAGAGAGGGAGAGAGAGAGAGGGAGAGAGAGGGGGGGGTGCAAGGTTGTATTACCATTACATAACAGCCGCGCTCGGACTACTGTGGCGAAGTACTGTGTTGTTGTTTTCTTTCTGTGTCGTGTGGTGCATATTGTAACAGATTGTTGGAAATTTTGATTTTACTGAAGAAGGATTTTGTTAAGCAAGGAAAGCTATGTCAAAGGTGAGTCTGTGTCTGTTACACGGATTTCTCTTCGAATAGTTCATTCTTTGGCCGGTACAAACTTGTTTCTTTTATGAGTGCCTTCCCATCAGTTTCGGAATTCAATCCGGTATTTTTATTTCTCATCACAACCCCAAGTCACCCCCCACCCCACCGCTACCACCACCCGAGTCAATTGTTTATTACGTGTGATGCGAGATCGAGGGTTGGATGTCCTTACTTTTAGCAGCGCAATCTAAACACAGGTTTTACGTGAGTTTTCACTCGAGTTTATTTGCGCAATCTGACCGGCTTGGATACACTTAGTCCTCACTTACCTTTATAATGACCGTTATTCTCAAGGTTTCCCACTTTGTGGTCATCTATATCAACACAGGGACTAACAGCTCAGCAACCGGTGTTCCTGATAATGAATATATATTTACCCCGGGGAGAAAGCAGCCCGAATTTCCATGAGGGTAACCTCACTGGACTGTAAATCTTATCCAATCCAATCCAATCCAATAAGAACCAAGACTTGTATACACTATAACTTGGATTGAAGTACATGCTAATCGCTCTCTGGGCGTCGCCTCACGATTATGATCGTGGCCTTTTGACTTTAGCTAATTAGACACGGCGTTTCTTTCCGCTTGATGTGTTAGTGCCGGTTGTTGTTGGAAGGCGGCCCATATTGGCTTGATCCTGCCTTTGTGGCGCCTTCAGGTGATTAGTACGCTCCATCGGGCACAGCTCTTTTGATCTTGTGCTTGTCTGTTCCGCTGAGCCGCCGTGTTTACTTGTTCTGTGGGGGATTTGTTGAGCCGGCGAGACTGATTGACTGTTTCGTTTAAACAGTGTTTTATTTTCAAATACGAATTTACAAAGCCATGACAAAAATGTGTTTTAACGAAGGAGCACAACAAGATAAACTTATACATGTGCTCTTAGAGACAAAATAATGAATTGGCGGACGATATTGTAAATTCTTCATTCAAACCACTCATAACAACAATAACAAGAATAACGAGAACAAAAGTAGTACTTCAACAACAACAACACACAAAATGGAGTATTACTTGTGTAAATAGAGAAGGGAAAAAAAGAGAGAGAGAGGGAGATTGACTGTTTAATGCTGTGGTTATGATTTAGTGCCCGAGGAAGTTTTGTGTGTGTAAGGTAGTTTGGAAAACGTTGAGTGTGTGTGTGTGTGTGTGTGTGTGTGTGTGTGTATGGTGCAAGTGTTTGTTTGTTTGTGTGTCCTCAGTCGCAATCAGGCTTTTTGTGCGGTGTTCGTGAGGGTAAGGGTGGAAGAGAGAGAGAGAGAGAGTCTGGAGTCTGGATGGTTTATTGATTAGGCCTTGGGCCCATTTCAATTCGGGGTGTACAAAGTTTCAAAATTACATGCTTCATGAATAATAATCATAATAATATTAATCATAATAATAATCATCATCATCATAATGACAGTCGAGAGAGAGAGAGAGAAAGAGAGAGAAAGAGAGAGAGAGAGAGAGAGAGAGAGAGAGAGAGAGAGAGAGAGAGAGAGAGAGAGAGAGTCTGGAGTCTGGATGGTTTATTGATTAGGCCTTGGGCCCATTTCAATTCGGGGTGTACAACGTTTCAAAATTACATGCTTCATGAATAATAATCATATTAATATTAATCATAATAATCATCATCATCATCATCATAATGACAGTCGACAGAGAGAGAGAGAGAGAGAGAGAGAGGGAGAGAGAGAGACAGAGAGAGAGAGAGAGAGAGAGAGAGAGAGAGAGAGAGAGAGAGAGAACCAGTATGTGTGTTTGTGTCATTTAGACCGTTAGGCTGTTTGTTTACCTTTGTCCAACCGATCCAGCATGTTGTCTTTCCGTGACTCCTGTTGGTTGCCACACCGGCTTTTTTATGACAAAATAATCCCGGTGTCACATTGTACAGCTAATCGTTGTCGTCATTACAATATTGTGTCAAACCGTCAAACATTATGAAACAACGATAACCTCGACCGTTATAACAGTAATGTCATGCTCCTCGCCGCTTGGGGCCACCACTCGTAGTTCAGTTTATCAGGGTTGTGCTGTGTGTTCACAGATACTGGTTCTGTCAACAACTCTTGACCTTTGATAGCAGTGTAAACTTAGCTGTGTGTCTCATGTCAGTGAACATGTGGTAGAATCTCCACAGAGAGAAATTCGTACTCTCGAGCGAGTTTCACAGTTTTGCTGTGAGAATGATAAATATTATTTTTAGTGTCATCGTTTTCCATACATGGTTATGTACAATGAAAATGGACATTACAGTATTCTTAAAGTATTCGTATCTTATCTTATAATTAGTTAACGGTATGTTTATGTCCTCATTTAAGACTTTGATGTACATTTTCTTTGCTAGGAATACATTTAATACTGCCAGTAAGACTGATGCAGTGTCGATCAAATTCAATTTTACCAACGACACATTAATTTTATTCCCCTTTCTGGACGCGCGTGCAGACGCAGACGTTTTTTTGTGCAGACAGAAGATGTCATTCAGTGCAGTGGCTGTCGACCTCATACGTTACACACATGTCTAGCACGATTTTAAAACTGTGCAGAATAGTTATTTGTAGCTCTGAGGTGGATTATGCGTAGAAGATTATATTTTGTAACTTTTATCAATAATATCCTGCTGTGTCTGGTAATCGCATTCTGTTAGAGACCCAGCTCACAGTGTGTTTAGTTCGCATTGCTCCAGCCGTTGATTTGCAGCCTCACAAAGTTTTGCATCTAACGTGAGTCAAGTATTACATTTTGGTGGTGGTGTGTGTGTTTGGGTGTGTGTGTGCGTGAGTGAGTGAGTGAGTGTGTGTGTGTGTGTGTGTTTTAATGTTATTTCTTGATTCAGAGACAAATTTGGGACTGTGTTTGGTCAGTTATTGACTAATTGGTTCTTTTTGTCTTTACATCTTTAGAAAAGAGGCTACGAATAATTTCTCATCTACAGTTACTGAAATGAACAGCCCAATGTTGTTGTTTTCTCCCTTAGCTCACTTTGTTTGAACATGGCTCTCAGGCAAAGGAGAGTAGATTACTAATTCTACAAAAGGGACTCGGCGTGTATTTATGCTCGTTCATGCCAGTGTTTGTTCCCTAACTACATGACAAATTATTTTTGGTAATGTCTGGCCTAATGCTGCGTCCGTTGGCGATATGATTACTATTAAGCGGAACGTGACCCGAATTGTTCATGCTCAATTTGCAAAGCAGATCTTGTGAGGGAGGGGGGGAGAGAGAGAGAGAGAGAGAGAGAGAGAGAGAGAGAGAGAGAGAGGGAGGCAGATGGGGGGGGGGGGGGATAAAAAAAAGTTCAACTAAAAACTTTATAATTGAAGGACATGTGACTGAGTACGTGAGAGATGCGTAGGAAGGGCGTGAAAAAGAAACTGATTATAACTTCCCTCCTTAAGAAGGGGTTCTACTGGAGAGCGAAGAATGTCTCTGTGCCGGAGGGACAGTTGTCTGGAACAGCAAGTGAGATGAGACACACACACACACACACACACACACGCACGCACACACACACGCACGCACGCACGCGCACACACACACACATACATACACTTACACACACACACAAACACACACACACCGACACTCACACATATGATATACACACATACGTACACACACACACACACACACACACACGTGCGCGCGCGCGCACCCAGAGAGAGAAAGGAAAGGATAAACTGTTCGTTATTTCAGAAGATCGAAAGATTTCCCCCCCAAAAATGGAGTGAACTGTCACTTGTCAGGGACTGTTTTGTTAAGAAAAACGCCTTCCCTTCCGAAATTTAACAGTAACGAAAGGGAGTCGTGTTTCACTTTTCTATTCCTGGCACGAAGACAGACCCGTTTCTACCTTGACAGAAGAAAAGAAGAGAAGAAAATCTCCCCCAAAATCTCTTTTTAAAATTGAAGCTCAACAGCTTCGCTCAGTCGCGCCATCAGTATGATAATACCATTACCTCCCCTTTCTTATCCCGGAATAATATCATTACCTCCCCTTTCTTCCGCCGGAACTTGCTCTGCAGGGACAAGAAGCCAACAAGAGACAGCTATAGCTTGGTCTGTATGAGCACTGCCATTGATTTTGGTGGAACTGGAAGCCCCCCTCTCGTGTGTTTGCCTTCCGGAGAGAGTTATGACAAGACATTTTGGATTAACAGTCGAGTGGAAATGACTGGTACCCAGGGGGAAATGACTTTCTGTCTTGTTCGTATAGTGTTGATTATTGTCTGTTATTTGCTTCTGTTCACCAGGGAGGTCGATTGGGAGTCAAGATGGCGAGGCTATGTGAGATTTAATAATGTGCGTTGATTTAGTGTTAGAGTTAAGAGAGTATTTTTGGGTGAGAAAGAAAGACGGGAGGGGAGGGGGCGTTATCAAACGCAGAAGCGTTCTGATAGAAGAGCAGCTTGCATTCACCTGTGCGTAACATTTCTGAAAGAACAAACACAATTCTTGGAATAAAAGTTTCCGCCTGGTCACTCAGTCATTAACTCACCAAAACGAAGTAACGTGCAATACTAATCAGGATCAAAGGTTCCATCATTCGTAAATTAATTTATGAAATAATATACTAGCCCTCGCAGTGCGTGTGCTGTATGTTCAGCTGAGCCAAAAATATTTTCACCACACAACTCCACCCAGGGAAAGGAAGGACGAGAGAAAAAAAATGCCAGGAGTGTGCAACACCATGAACTTTTACGTCACAAGCAAAACGGCAAGGCCTCCCCCCAAAAATGTCCTGAGTCAATATTTACCTGCCCCGACATATTCGTACATCCCCTTGTTCCGTTATTCTTCGGATACATTCCCGCGGAGATAGCGGGCGACTCAGCGGCAGTGCAACACTCTCAGTGACTGAGGAAGTAAGGTTTATATTGTTGCTAACGCGGCAGGCTTCGGTGCAAACTTGCGTTCTGTGACATTTGGGCTGTGCAACCGACTCTGTCGATAACTTGTCTGTAAATAATTCTGCGCTCGCTATTGATTTGTGTGTGTGTGATGTTCTGAATGTCAAGTGGATAAGAATCAATGCTGCACCACTGAACCGTCTTGTCAGGTTTATTGTTGTTTGGTGAAGAGCAATATTGTCGTTTACCTAGTCGATGGAGTCAGCCGTATCTATACGTCTGATCAAAGGATTATGACGGTGTTTTATTCAGCGGCCATATTTAGTCAATGTCCGCAAGATAATACAATTATTTATTTGCCAAGCCGCAGTTGTCTCTTATAACAAACAAAGCGCAGATTGTGTTTATTGACCAAAATATTGGGAACAACTTGTGGTCACTTTCGTCTTCAGTAAACTACGAAGTATGATGCAAACCAGTTTTACTCCCATCAAAACTGGACTTGTATTTCTTTTTCATGAAATGATTGGAATGTGACATGTAACGTGTTCGAAATGTCGAATCTTTTCACCTTCCTCTTTCTCCACCATTTTCACCTTCACTGTTTGTCTGTCTGTCTGTCTGTCTGTCTGTCTGTCTGTCTGTCTGTCTGTCTGTCTGTCTGTCTGTCACCCTATCTCTCTCCCTGCCCCCCATCCCTCTCTCTCTCTCTCTTTCTCTTTTGAACTATACGCTTGATTTATATAAATCCAGTTTCTCTTACTGGGGATCGCTTGTGTGGAATTCACTTCCAGTATACTGTAAAACCTGTCAAACCCTTTCGTCTTTTAAAGAACATGTTCGAAAATATCTTTGTCAATCATAATCCTCTCCCTACACTTGAAAATCAGAACTATTAACTGCATCACATCTTAATCATCATTTTATTAATCCATGAAACTCGTTATTATAACTTGTGTTTTTGTTAGTTTTAACCTGATTACAAATTCTGAGTTAATTAGTAATTCTTTTGGCTGTTTAAAACGTGTTATATAAATATATATATATAGAGAGGTTACAACACGGGTGGTTTTTTATATGGCTTGTATTTCAGTCAAGACCCAGCGGATGAATATCAAGGGACTGTATAATGTATAATGTTATGTATGTCTAAAAGGGACAGGTTGGAAGATTAGGCATCGCCTAAAACCTACATCCCTTCGTAATAAAGTTTTGAATCTGAATCTGAATCTCTACCTCTCTCTTCCTCTCTCTCTTCCTCTCTCTCTCTTCCAACTTATCTCCCCTCTCTCTCTCTCTCTCTCTCTCTCTCTCTCTCTCTCTCTCTCTCTCTCTCTCTCTCTCTCTCTCTCTCTCTCTCTCTCTCTCTCTCTCTCTGATGGTAACGTTTTCATTAATCAATACTTATTGTCATGTCTTTTCTGTTTCATGTGATGCTGTGGTCTATCAACGGATTCAGGTAAGAGAAGTGTTTGTCTATTATGTGTTTCTATCCGTGTGTGTGTGTCTACCCCCTTCTCTCTCTTTACCCCTCTCTCTCTCTCTCTCTCTCTCTCTCTCTCTCTCTCTCTCTCTCTCTCTCTCTCTCTCTCTCTCTCTCTCTCTCTCTCTCTCTCTCTCTCTCTCAACGTTCTTTTCACCCGAGAACGGCTAGATGTGCCGTTGTGTGTGTGTGTCTGTGAAAAAACAGCTGAATAACTCAATTACGTAGACTTGTGTGTTTGCTCCAACAATTAACACCTTCAAACACCTCTTCCCTTTTGAAGCAGCGCCTATCACTCTTACCTAACCAACACAGTCGGATATCGACGGTGTTTTTCTAATCTCGGTTCAAACGCTCTTTTCAAGGTTGATGGTTTCATTGCCTTGTGGCCCGTTACTTGGAATGATGAGGCTTTTTCGGCCGTGAGGGACTTCGCTTCATCCTACTCATTAGAGCAACACCCCGCCTAATAGCAATTAACGCTTTATGATGATGCTGATGATGTGCACGTATTGCGCCAACACAGAACACGTGGTTCGTTTTGAATCAAAGAACCACAGTAGTATTTTTGCTTTGATCTTTGTTGTTGTTGTTGCACCGGTGAAGGTCGTTGAGTTTGTGATGAAATCGTCAAATTTCAAGCAATTGTTTTGCATTTTCAGTCATGTGCACTTCCAAGTTCGCATATGTTGGTTTAAACAATTTTTTTATTAAATCAAACATGATACAACGATAAACAATAGGGACACGAACTTAAGCGAATATGTTGATGTATACTTGTCTGGAAACCACAGTCTTATTACTTTTATCTTTGATTTAGTAGCAGAAGAATCGGTCACAGAAAGTGACTTTTCGTTGAATTTCGGATGAAGTCGTCAAATGTCATGGTTTGTTTTGCAATTCCATGTGTACTTCAGAACCGATTTTCTGTCTGTCACTAAATGAGTTATTCATGATGGTCTGAAATAAACATCTTGTCGGCGTTATTGCACAGTGCACTTCAGAAAAGTCATGAGTTTGAGCTAGGTTAGAATGGAAGAAAAGCTCTCCAATAAACAGCAGACAGGAGTGCTTTCAACAAGAATCCTGTGGAATGTATGCTGCGAACAATAGGATAAAAAGCAGTATAAACTTTCGTGTTATCAGTGTTCCATGGAAATAGCATAACTATATATTTCTCTGCATTGTTTTGTGTCTTCAGCTGGTGTTTTACTGTCTGTTGAAGATGTGCAGACTCGGAAAAGGTATAGGAGAAGAGGGGACTGCTATTTGCTGTAACAAAATCTGGGGTCTGGGAGAGGTTTGTGAAAGGTTAGACTCCTGCAGGGAGAGAGCATGTGCCAGATGTGTGGGGATGTAAACAGCACCGCCTTTTTTCTGCTTATGTTTTACTGCTAGGTGTGATGGGCTATGTTGATTGTCTACCGTACCTCTCTGTCTTCATTTCTGTCTCTTCTGCTGCAGTTTGTCTCTTTGTCAGAGACTGATGTAGTCTTAAATATTTCCTGTAAGATTGCCAGATTTGTCTTGTATGTGTATTTCTGTTTCGTCTGCCTATCAAGCCCATAGCGTATCCCTCCCCCTTTGTATGCCCCCCTCCCCTCTTACTTGAATCGTTGCTCCCTGCCACCCACCCCTCCAATACCTGTGATGCAATTGATTGATTGATCGATTAGTTGATTGATTGGTTCATACTGAAAGAAGCAATATTGATTATTTTATGTTCTCGTCCAAATGCCCAAGCAACACGTTTCAAGTGAAACCCAAAACTCTTTTTCTCTCCTCCCCCACCCCCCCCCCCACCACACACACACACACACACACACCCCTGCCTCTTCATTTTCACCCTCCTCTTCCCTCACCTCCGTGTTCGTTCCGGATAATAAAATAGCGCAGTTTTTATGGTCCTGTCTTGTCCCGGTACAAGGCATGTGTACGCTTTATGATGATGCTGATGATGTGCACGTATTGCGCCAACACAGAACACGTGGTTCGTTTTGAATCAAAGAACCACAGTAGTATTTTTGCTTTGATCTTTGTTGTTGTTGTTGCACCGGTGAAGGTCGTTGAGTTTGTGATGAAATCGTCAAATTTCAAGCAATTGTTTTGCATTTTCAGTCATGTGCACTTCCAAGTTCGCATATGTTGGTTTAAACAATTTTTTTATTAAATCAAACATGATACAACGATAAACAATAGGGACACGAACTTAAGCGAATATGTTGATGTATACTTGTCTGGAAACCACAGTCTTATTACTTTTATCTTTGATTTAGTAGCAGAAGAATCGGTCACAGAAAGTGACTTTTCGTTGAATTTCGGATGAAGTCGTCAAATGTCATGGTTTGTTTTGCAATTCCATGTGTACTTCAGAACCGATTTTCTGTCTGTCACTAAATGAGTTATTCATGATGGTCTGAAATAAACATCTTGTCGGCGTTATTGCACAGTGCACTTCAGAAAAGTCATGAGTTTGAGCTAGGTTAGAATGGAAGAAAAGCTCTCCAATAAACAGCAGACAGGACTGCTTTCAACAAGAATCCTGTGGAATGTATGCTGCGAACAATAGGATAAAAAGCAGTATAAACTTTCGTGTTATCAGTGTTCCATGGAAATAGCATAACTTGTGACTATATATTTCTCTGCATTGTTTTGTGTCTTCAGCTGGTGTTTTACTGTCTGTTGAAAATGTGCAGACTCGGAAAAGGTATAGGAGAAGAGGAGAATGCTATTAGCTGTAACGAAATCTGGGGTCTGGGAGAGGTTTGTGAAAGGTTAGACTCCTGCAGGGAGAGAGCATGTGCCAGATGTGTGGGGATGTAAACAGCACCGCCTTTTCTCTGCTTATGTTTTACTGCTAGGTGTGATGGGCTATGTTGATTGTCTCTCTGTCTTCATTTCTGTCTCTTCTGCTGCAGTTTGTCTCTTTGTCAGAGACTGATGTAGTTTTAAATATTTCCTGTAAGATTGCCAGATTTGTCTTGTGTGTGTATTTCTGTTTCGTCTGCCTATCAAGCCCATAGCGTATCCCTCCCCTTTTTATGCCCCTCCCCCCCCTCTCCCCTCTTACTTGAATCGTTGCTCCCTGCCACCCACCCCTCCAATACCTGTGATGCAATTGATTGATTGATAGATTAGTTGATTGATTGGTTTATACTGAAAGAAGCAATATTGATTATTTTATGTTCTCGTCCAAATGCCCAAGCAACACGTTTCAAGTGAAACCCAAAACTCTTTTTCTCTCCTCCCCCCCCCCCCCCCCCCCACACACACACACACACCCCTGCTCCTCTTCATTTTCACCCTCCTCTTCCCTCACCTCCGTGTTCGTTCCGGATAATAAAATAGCGCAGTTTTTATGGTCCTGTCTTGTCCCGGTACAAGGCATGTGTACGGTGTTCCGCCCCACACGGAAAAGGATTAGTTAAGTCCTTACGCTTTCTTTTATTTTCTTCTTATTTTTTTTTTCTTTCTTTCTTCTTATTTTTTTCTCCCCCTTTCTCTCTCTGTCTCTTCTCGACCTGCGGTTTACCACCGCCCACCCACCTCTAACCTTTCTGGTTTTCACCTGGCCGTGCCGCGAGTGTTTTGCTGTCGACAAACTTTGCTCGCAGCCAACCTCTACATTTCTGGGTCAACCCTCCTACATCTTTGGCGAGACGGGCAGGTTTCTGGGTCAAGTTGTTAAAATGGCAAATAAAAAGGAGAAAAAAATAGGGAGTGAGCAAAAGAAAGAATGAAGAAGTACAAGGGAAGACTTTGATTAGTTTGTTCTGCCAACATCAGCAGTGTTGGATTCTGTCTTAATCTACCTGACCTATTTGTGTCATTTTTCGGTGTTCGTACCTAATTGTGTCTTGTTCGGGGTTGGGGAGATCAGCTTGCATCCGCAAACAGCTTGTGGAGATGATGGCAAACAGACTCATTTAAATTTGCTCTACGCCGCTCTGAGTGTTTCGTGCATTATCAGTTTGGGATTTTTCTATGGTCTATTATTACAGTCTTTTAAGACGAAAAACATCTTTTCGTGGTCTGTTTTCAGAATAAAAGTCTTGCCCACTTCTTTTTCTTCCTCTTCCTCTTCTTCTAATTAGTTTTTTTTTAATTATTATTATTACATAATTTTATATTCTCAGTTAAGCTCTTCTTTACGAGTGCCCGCGTGCTTTAAGTTAGGGCGTTGCCATTCGCCTTCTTTGTTCTGGTTTGTCTGATCTGAATGAAGGTTTTGGATTTCTTTCCTTGTTCAAACTTGCTTGATATCAGGTACTGTAAACACTCGGCCTGTACGGATGATATCGGCTGTCTTTTTATTTTTAAATTTTTTTTTATGGATCTAGTGTTTGCGGTTTCCTGTTCTTAAGTATATGAAGTCCTGTTTTCGTCGAGTGGTTGTCAGTTCAAGTCTGAAATCGTGAAGGTATGGATTAGTACCTCTTTACCGATTTGTCTACTGTGGCTATCGAAGGAAAAAGAGCGGTATGCCCTCCTGTTTTCTCTGCTATATTTTTGTGTTTTTACATTTAGTCAAGTTTTGACTAAATGTTTTAACGTAGAGGGGGGAATCGAGACGAGGGTCGTGGTGTATGTGTGTCTGTCTGTCTGTCTGTCTGTCTGTCTGTCTGTCTGTCTGTGTGTGTGTGTAGAGCGATTCAGACTAAACTACTGGACCGATCTTTATGAAATTTGACATGAGAGTTCCTGGGTATGATATCCTCAGACGTTTTTTTCATTTTTTTGATAAATGTCTTTGATGACGTCATATCCGGCTTTTCGTGAAAGTTGAGGCGGCACTGTCACGCTCTCATTTTTCAACCAAATTGGTTGAAATTTTGGTCAAGTAATCTCCGACGAAGCCCGGACTTCGGTATTGCATTTCAGCTTGGTGGCTTAAAAATTAATTAATGACTTATGGTCATTAAAAATCTGAAAATTGTAAAAAAATATTTTTTTATAAAACGATCCAAATTTACGTTCATCTTATTCTCCATCATTTTCTGATTCCAAAAACATATAAATATGTTATATTTGGATTAAAAACAAGTTCTGAAAATTAAAAATATAAAAATTATGATCAAAATTAAATTTTCGAAATCAATTTAAAAACACTTTCATCTTATTCCTTGTCGGTTCCTGATTCCAAAAACATATAGATATGATATGTTTGGATTAAAAACACGCTCAGAAAGTTAAAACGAAGAGAGGTACAGAAAAGCGTGCTATCCTTCTCAGCGCAACTACTACCCCGCTCTTCTTGTCAATTTCACTGCCTTTGCCATGAGCGGTGGACTGACGATGCTACGAGTATACGGTCTTGCTGCGTTGCATTGCGTTCAGTTTCATTCTGTGAGTTTGACAGCTACTTGACTAAATGTTGTATTTTCGCCTTACGCGACTTGTTTTTATATTTAGTCAAGTTTTGACTAAATATTTTAACATCGAGGGGGAATCGAAACGAGGGTCGTGGTGTATGTGCGTGTGTCTGTCTGTCTGTCTGTCTGTGTGTGTGTGTGTAGAGCGATTCAGACTAAACTACTGGACCGATCTTTATGAAATTTGACATGAGAGTTCCTGGGTATGAAATCCCCGAACGTTTTTTTCATTTTTTTGATAAATGTCTTTGATGACGTCATATCCGGCTTTTTGTAAAAGTTGAGGCGGCACTGTCACGCCCTCATTTTTCAACCAAATTGGTTGAAATTTTGGTCAAGTAATCTTCGACGAAGCCCGGACTTCGGTATTGCATTTCAGCTTGGTGGCTTAAAAATTAATTAATAACTTTGGTCATTAAAAATCTGAAAATTGTAAAAAAAAAATAAACATTTATAAAACGATCCAAATTTACGTTTATCTTATTCTCCATCATTTGCTGATTCCAAAAACATATAAATATGTTAATTCAGATTAAAAACAAGCTCTGAAAATTAAATATATAAAAATTATTATCAAAATTAAATTGTCCAAATCAATTTAAAAACACTTTCATCTTATTCCTTGTCGGTTCCTGATTCCAAAAACATATAGATATGATATGTTTGGATTAAAAACACGCTCAGAAAGTTAAAACAAAGAGAGGTACAGAAAAGCGTGCTATCCTTCTTAGCGCAACTACTACCCCGCTCTTCTTGTCAATGTTTCACTGCCTTTGCCATGAGCGGTGGACTGACGATGCTACGAGTATACGGTCTTGCTGAAAAATGGCATTGCGTTCAGTTTCATTCTGTGAGTTCGACAGCTACTTGACTAAATATTGTATTTTCGCCTTACGCGACTTGTTCTTTCTCTTGTTCTGTATTTCATTCTTTCGGTTATTCTTTCTTTCTTTCATTGTTTCTTTTTTGTCTCGTGTTTTTTCCCTGTCATTTCTTGTTTCCCTCTTTCCTTCTTTCCTCCATGTGTCGGTTGATGAGTTTTTAATGACGATGTGGTCTGGAATTTCAGTCTTCGCGGACCCCCTACCTTCTCCTCCGAGCACCCCCGTCATTTCCAAAATCCAGTCTGCTGTTCCAGTACAAAGACTGGAAATGGTTTTGTGCGACCGTCAGTCTGAGACGGCCAAGGCACTGTGTCTTTTGTCTTGATTTGCCTTTGCAGCTTAAAGCGACAGACCCCTTTTTACGTTGCTTTTTTCGATAGGGTCCGGAAAGCAACTTAATAATTATGGGGGTTTACTTGAATTGTCATACATGTTTATGTTTATTATCTTGAAACCTGAATTGACAGAAAGTTTTAGGACTTGAATGAAAATATCGGTCGTGTTTAGACGTCTTTATATATTTATATAAAAAAAATATATATGTAAAAAAAAAAAAAAAGTCCTCCCTTAGTTGAAATTAAAAATAGTCTGTGCCAGGCGACTGATTTTCCCTGTGTCATTGCACGGATATTGTACTTTCAGGGCAGAAATCTATACAACTTTAAAAAGAAAGCAAGAACATTCCTATACAGCTTTTCTTTTTTTCTTCTTCTTCTTTTTTTTAACACAATGTCGGAGATGCTGTCGGTTAAAGTTCAGGTTCGGGAGATGTGCCTAACATGTTTTTGTGTACCAAGCGTCTAACATGTGGGAACAAAAGGTTTTCACAGCAGATCTGAGTGGGAGGGGGGACAGCTGTTTGTGAAGTTCGAGCCAAAGAGGATCCTCTTGTTTGTTTGATAGAGAGACTCTCTCTCTCTCTCTCTCTCTCTCTCTCTCTCTCTCTCTCTCTCTCTCTCTCTCTCTCTCTCTCTCTCTCTCTCTCTCTCCATCTCGCTCTCTCTCCATCTCGCTCTCTCTCACTCTCTCTCTCCCTTCATCTCGCTCTCTCTTTTGCCCTCTCTCTCTGCCTCCCCCCCCCCCCCCTCCTCTCTCTCTCCTCTCGCGTCCCCGTCCCACCCCCTTCCGTGCGTGGGTGTGAGTTTCAACACAAGCTGAAAACGCTAGAATGACAGCAAGTCGTCTGCAACAGGACTGTTCGTGACAGTTAATTTTCTTTTTCGCAGGAATAAACCAATCTACCCCACTCGCGGTCTGCCTTCATCCGTGTCAATCGAGTGCCTTCTGTGAGACGCGAGTCTTTAGCTATAACATAGTTTAAGGAGGGATTGATGAGTTTGGCGAAGGTTTAATTTTAAGTTTAGTCTAGTTTTACCAAACTACTTCATATTTTCAGTACAGCTGGTAAAAATAATTTTTGAGACAGGCGTTTGATTTGTGAGGTTAATGCACTCAGTACAAAACAACCAATAGCCCTCCTGCACTGAACTCGTTACGAAGTTTGATTCTATGAAAGCAATGACGGCATTTCCCAAAAATACCCCCGCAAGTTTTGATCAATAAGGCAGAGTTGCACCATCTGGACATCGACCTGTATCTTTTTTCTTTCTTTCTTTTTTTCCTTTTTTTATGGTGGGGGGGGGGGGGTCCGAGTCCTCAGACAGAGCAGTAACACATGAACAGAAGATGAGAGAAAGACCGCCGAGATAACAGTATGGTGTCACCTGGAAAAAAAGGTCTGTTTCTTGTTTGTGATAACGACCGGTTGGCTTTGCCCTCATCAACTCCCCCAGCAAGACCAGTTATGTCGGCAGACATGCAATGAAGATGATTCGATAACGACGCGAAAATCGCAGCAGTAAGTAATCATGTGGACTTGTTACATCACTGAACTCAATCTACTCTGATTGCATGTGTTTGAGTGTATGTGGGGGGGGGGGGGGGTTGGACGGGGGGAATGGGTGGGGAGAAGGCACTACCTGGCGATAACGTTTGGGAGAGCGAGAGAGAGAGAAAATAATTTATATGTGTGGGTGTGTAAAGAGTCGACTGAGAAATAAGAGTGAACGGAGAAAATCGATATGCTAGTTCTATGTTGAAAGGAGAGCGTCTAGCCTCTAGCCCTCGCAGAAATGAAAAATAGATGTTACGACCTCAGTGTGCCCTCTGTATCGAAGACTCCCGTTGTTCTGTGGAGGCTGTTGAAGTTCAATGTTTTGACCCAATCCCACGCACTCTCCCCCCCTCTCTCTCTCTCTCTCTCTCTCTCTCTCTCTCTCTCTCTCTCTCTCTCTCTCTCTCTCTCTCTCTCTCTCTCTCTCTCTCTCTCTCTCTCTCTCTCTCTCTCTCTCTCTCTCTCCCCTAGTCAAGCCTTCTCTGGCTCTATGGTGTGGAACTCCATTCCGTCTGTAATAAGATCATTAACCTCACTAAAGAGTTTTAAACAAGCTCTGCATCTATCTATATATACGACTAGTATATATATATATACGACTTGTGTCTGTGTGTCTGTGTGTTCGCGATGCACGGCCAAAGTTCTCGATGGAACTGCTTCACATTTGGTGGGCATATTCAGGTAGACCCCGGACACAACCTGGTCGATGAAAATTTTCAACACGTGCTCTCAGCGCGCAGCGCTGAACCGATTTTGGTTTTTCTGTTCATCTTCCCAGATCCATTCCCAGTAACTCTTCCTTATCTTCTCCAGTGTTTTGCGTTTATCTCCCTTCCTTCGTGTGGCGTCAATCCATATTCCCGTTACTATTTTTAGAAGGTCACTGTCATCAACGCTCAATCCATATTCCCGTTACTATTTTTAGAAGGTCACTGTCCCGGCGAAGCCGGGTATTACTCTTCCTTATCTTCTCCAGTGTTTTGCGCGTTTATCTCCCTTCCTTCGTGCGGCAAAGCCGGGTCGCCGGCGCAGCCGGTTATTCGGCTCTACTTCTTCCCGGCGAAGCCGTACCCGGCGAAACGGGTATTCATCTAGTAATCATTATATGTCTACCTAGATGGCTATATCTAGTCTTAACATGTGCAAGTAGCTGTCAACAATTGGCAAAGCTTTATGAATTACAAAAATATGTTCTTTATTACATGTATTATGTGGAATTTATGTTGCGATTTTTCATCATCATCATCATTATCATCATCAAATCATCATCATCATCTTCATCATCATCATCATCATCATTTACACCATATAATCATTGTAAGCATTAGTGTAAACGTTGGTATTGTGTGAATTTTACCGTCGATCACTTGACATGTGTAACCTCAATTAACATGTTGCATGTTTCGCTTTTGATTTGTATGTTGCTTACTTTGTCATTTTGTGCTTACTTGTCGATTGTTTGCTGGGTCGTTCGTTTAATTTGTTTATTTGTCATGTTGCTTTACTTGTTTATCATTTATTAGACATTTGTATTAGAAGTAAGGACCGGTTGTAAGAAAAGGCGTCGCCTTAAACCTCTATCCTTGAAAAATAAGGTTCCATCATCATCATCATCTCTCTCTATCTCTCTCACACACTCTCTCTTTCTCTCACTCGCTCTCACTCTCTCTCTCTCTCTCTCTCTCTCTCTCTCTCTCTCTCTCTCTCTCTCTCTCTGTGCCTCTCTGTGCCTCTCTCTCTTTCTCCGTCTGTCTGTCTCTTTCACTCTCTGTCTCTGTCTCTCTCTCTGTCTTTCTCCCTCTCCCCCCTCCCCCCCCCCCCCCCCCCCCCCCCCCCTGCAACACCCTTGCTTTTAATCCCGAGTAGCATCAGATATCGCAGATCTGTGTCTGTGAGCTTTCCGTCATACCTCCGTCTTTGCTAACCTTCTCTTCTGATGTTGCTAAACCATTTTTTGGATGGTTCAAAAAGACCATGCTTCGCAGGCCGACGCTGATTCATTTTGCCTGTGTGTGATTTACCATCCTGAGAAGGTTTAGAAGCCTGGAATAATCTCATTTCCCGGCTCATCTAAATTGGAGCGATGAAACAGCATGTGCAATATGTTCATAATTGTGTGTTGGCTGTGCTTCGTTATAAAGGGTTGGAGAATAGGTGAAGGGGATAAGAGGGAAGGGGTAGAGAGAAAAGTATATTCCCTGCTATTTACCTTGGGATCCAGGTAACACTTTTCTTTCCGCGGTTATTTGACTAGCTCGTACCAACATGATGTATGGCCTACCAACCTTTGTGTGAGCGTCGAGTTAACACCTTTCTCACCTTACACCCCCCCCCCCCCCATACCATTCAGTCTTACCTGCATAGCAGCCTGCATTTACCTGCGTGTGCCTGCACTCCTGTGTCACATTCTTTGCCCTCCGGCGGGTATTAGCACCTCCCGCCCCTCCGCACGACAGAAGAACAGATGCTAAGCTAATTGCCCGCTCTCGGTCTTCGGGCAGGTATTGCCACCAACGCTAGCTGACACCCGAAACCTTAAGGTTCATTCGCGCTGTTTTGAAGAGCATTCGAATCGTGGGGAAAACGCTTGAAAAATGACAGGTAAAAAAGCGCGATGTTTTTTTGGGGGGGTGGAATTAGACAAGAAGGCAGAAGAGAAGTATGAAATATAGTAGCATAGTCTTCTTATTTTTCTGTCTTCTTGGACAGCAACTCCCACGTGCACTTTTAGGTGGGGTTTTTTTTGCAAGTGATACCTGTGGTGGAAGGACAGCCTTGGGATCTATACCAGAAATGTCCTTCAGAAATATCGCCAGCCACTTTACAGCAAGAAGTGTCTTTACTTTGGAAGTATGTTCTCATCGAAGACGCAAGCTTTACAGGTCCCACTGGTGTAGGAAGGCTTGCAGGTATGGAGGTTTACTATGACTGATGCAAGCTGTCAGAAGGAGTCTTTCTGACACCGGTATAACTCTTTCTGACACCGGTATGAGAATTTCTGACACCGAGTCTTGCTCAACTCAGAATGGTCTTGCGGCACCACATCCGTAACCTGCAAGAGTGCGTAAATATGAACAACCGTTCAGGCAATTTGAAGTGCTTGTCGAGCAACACAACGAACGCGAGGAATGGAGAAATGCTTTCACTAATTCAAGAAATTCTGAATAAAATTTTGTTTAAACCAATTCAAGTTGTCTTTCTGACGACGGCATAGGCCGGGTCTTACAGCATGGCAATCACAAAACCTTTTTACAGTGATAGACGTAGGTGTACTGTAAATACAATGTCGTTTCAAACATGGAGACTACCGCGTGAACCTAAAAAGGAAACAAACTTGCACCGGTCCAAATGGCCGATATCGGATGAAGGGACTTAACGTAACCAATACCATCCAACAAACCGCAACCACAAAATGTGCCTAGGCGTATAGTAGGTAATAAAGACGTGAAGAGAGTAATAAAGTGCTAGTCAGCAACAAAACGAACAAGAGAAAAGAGCACGTGGTACCCGACCTGTGCACCACCACAGACCTTGCTGGCGGCGGTTGCTAGCGAGCGGCAATTTTTACTTGTACTTTTTACCTGTATCTTACCTGCTGCCGGACACCCTTTCATCTCCTGCCGCTCTTGCTTAGATTACCTGGCGAGTTTTCCCCGTGCACACAACCTTCTCTTTCCACCTGGAACGTGTGTTAGATAGATGTGTGTATGTGTGTGTTTTGTAGACAGTCTATTGGGGGCTCTTCGTTTTCGCCTCCCTGGCGGTTTGTGATTTCGCTCTGCGAAGATTTATTACTTCTCTCAGGGGTATTTACCTGAGATTTTTATGCTGCAAGCTGCTGTTAGAGTTTGAAACCGTGGTAATTTTTATGATATTCTTTTTGTTAATTTTGTGTGAAGGATATATTTCAGAAATCAAAGTAGGAGGACATCAGATCTGTAATCATACTTTACCTTATGGTCGACTGATAGGCTATGCCTTAATTCTTCGCGTTAGGATTTTATCTTGGTCTATCAGAGGAAGGAACTAATTTTCACCGATTTGACAGCCACAGAGTAGTGAAGATCGGTTTAAGCCGTGATCCTCACATTTCTACAAGTCGTAAGCAAAGAATAATTGGTGATTTATTTTGGACAGCGTATACTCCACAGTTTTTTGACACGATTGGAGGAGATTTGTGATCCTTTATTCGAAGTGTTACCTATGCTTTTCCGAAAAAGAGAACTCATTGGAATACATCTTTTTTTCTCTTGGAGCAGACAGATTTCCTAATTATTGTTCTCCTTTTCCCGCAGACGATCTTTGCTCAAAAGCGCAACCCTTCTGGTGAAAACAGTCTGATCTGAGATCTGTCCAGGCTTGTTTTCCTTATCCCATGCAAAAGCCTGGCCAATTGTCAGATAGTGAGCCCAATCGTTTATACAGTGCCTTTAAAATCTCGTCTCTTTCCATGCCATTGTCTGTTTGTATTTGGCGTGTCATCCTGACGGCTTTATAGCTTGTCAGCGCCAAACGTAACAAGGAGATAGTACAGAAGGATAACATGCAGCCAGCAGCAGCAGCAGCAGCAGGTTTCGTCGAAGCTCTTTGGTCCCAGTCTCTACAGTTGGGTTGGCACCGGTCCCAACCGTGTGTATGTGTGTGCGTGTGTGTAAGTGAAATCAGATTCGCCTCGTTATAACTGTACCAAGGTTAGTTGCCCGTAAAGAAAGGCATTAATGCTTTGGAGGTATTTGTTTTGTTTTCTTGACTTCTAGCCTTTTGAGAGAGGAGATAGCAGGGTTTTACATGCGGTGCTTCTTTTTGTGTAGGGCAAAGCATGCTGAGGTGATTTGCACATTGTCATTGTGTGAATTCAGCAAGGAAGAAGTGTTGCAAATGATGAGGGTGCAGAATTGTATTGTCTTTGGTGCGGCTATTTTGCCTAAAATAAAGACGAGGACCTGATAAACACTTTGCCAATGAAAGCCGGAGAGAGACAGTCCGACCATACAGCAAAAACATATATTCGAGTGGTGGCTTTGTCAATGCTAAAACTAGTGGTGAGTTTTATTCGCTGACGCCGTAAGCCTGCAGAATTTTTATAAATCATTGTCGCCGGCGACTCAGCTTTTTTCTATGGATGTCAACACAAAACTGGCGTGTGTTAATTTTGCCAAAGCTCTCAACAATATTTAAACTTTAAGACTTGAACATAAATGTCATATAAGTTCAGCTTAAAGGCAAAACCTAGCGAAACCTAGCGGAAAAAACCCTTACATGAAAACAAAGACTGTAACTCTGAAGCTACCGAAGGAGAGGTAATTTGGACATTGTGTTATCTGTATCGGACAGTGTCTGTGCTGCGGTGCCATATGTCTTTTTAAATGAGACAGGCGCAGGAGCTGCCCATATGAAGGCACGAAAGCGTTTCTGTTGAAGAAGGACGAAGACAGTTATCTTGAAGAAGAGACAACGCTGTTGAGCCGTTAAGAAGGGACATGAGATCACGCCTTTGAAAAAGCCGTCATTTTAGAGTAAAGACAGATGTGTTGTTCGCCCCATGATAAGCGAAGCGATAACAAGAATTATCCCATAAAACAAGACGAGACGAAGAGACAGCAGCCTTGCATACACATCATGTAACAGTCTGCTGAAAGCGTCTTGCGTCAGGAAAACTTCCGAGGGTATGTTTTAACGAAAAACAGACCCAGTGTGCGCGTCTCCAAGTTGAAACAATAATACAAAGTCTTGGGAAGCCTTGCCCCCTGAGACTGCAGACAAAAAGCCAACAAACTCTTCTTGTAGAAGACATTGAAGACAAGGGGAAGAGTGTAAGAAACTGGAGGAAACGGTGCGAAGTTTCAGAAATTGGAGACAAAAGTGCATCTAGTTTCAGTAACTGGAAAAGGTGGTGACCGGCATTGTGAAAAACTGGAATAATGGGAGATTGTTAGAAACTGAAAAAAGGCGAAGACGAAATAATTAGCGTGTTAGAAACAGTGCAAACTGACAAAAGTGAAGTGTTAGAACTGAAAAAAAGTGAAGATTGTTAAAAACTGGGAACAGGTAAGGGGTGATTGAATTGAAATAAAAGTGCAGCGTGTTAGAAACTGACAACAATAGGAAGATTGTTAGAAATTGAAAAAAAGACGAAGAGTGTTCGAAAGTGGAGAAAACAGCGGCTTGTGAGAAAGTGTCTTCTGACCGCTGTGTTGTTGAGAGCAAGGAGAAAGCAACGTGTGACATACACATTGCGGACACTCACCATGGAGGAGTTTCTCGCGCGCTGCTGCAAGTGCGTGTGGTGTGTCATGACAGCGAGGTAAGTGTGGCTGCCAAAGGTCTGCACTTACATGTGCACTTACACATTGTTGCACAATGGGGATAACATTATCTCTACGAGGCGGAGGGATTTTGCTGTGTGTAGTTTTGAAAGGAACAGGGTGGGTTTACCTGAATCGTTGTCTTGTCCGTCTCTCAAACAGCCCTTGGATGACCCTCCGATGTTCTCAAGGCCTAAAGCAACCAGGAATCAATCTTTCAATGGTCTCGCGCTATAGCAACAACAACAACAACAACAACAAAGTTATTTATGTTTGTTTTTTCTTCTGTTCTGGCTGCTCTCTCCGCCTCACCTCACTTTGAATCTGCAGTCGCTTTATCAGGATATTGCATGATTGAGCATGGTTGAATGATATCAGTAATAACCCTATTAGCATTAAAAAGGGTCACACGTACAAGAGTACACAGGATTTGGCGATCACGTCTGGAGGGGTCAGCAAGGTGCAGCGGAATGAATTGCATTTGCATGTTTATGTCTATGGACGAGCATGTCTGTGACCTTTGACGACTGAGGTAAGAGGAGAAAGGGCTGTCTGTGGTGTTGTCCGCGACACGTTCTACCTACCCCCTGCTATAATTATCATCTCCATGCCAGGCCCTTTGCTCCGTGTGTCGGCATAACAATAGCGGATGGATCTAAATTGACCATTTGTCCAGTTTTCTTCTTCTCAGTTTTCATATTGACCCTCCGTAGTGACCAATGGAGGACTTCTTTGTGACAGTGTATTCCCATGAGACTAGGATTCCTGCAATGAAACTCTCCAGATCCTTTAGAAAGGAACGAAGTACATTTTGTAGAAATTGGTGTTTAAAAGTCAAGCGTGGGTGTGATTTTGATGATGGTTTTAGCCTGCGTCCCTTTTGCACGTACATGCTGACGGAGTTGGTTTTTTTCATGAACAGTGCATTTGCAGAGTTCAGTCGCTTGCAGCATGTGCACGCGTGTAAACTGAACCGAATTCAGCGTAGTGTTAGCTCAAGTGGACATTAACAGTGACCACTGGGACATACAGCTCCCCGCCCTCCAGTCCACCACGCTCCCCCCTGCGTCATCCTATCAAAGAGTGTAGCCCTACGGAGGGCTACACTCTTTGCTCCTATCACCAGAGCGGAAGAAGCAGGAGTGACATTTCACTCGGCGTCCTTATGCACGTGCACACTGTCCGGCGCGTTGACCGTGGTGATCGTAGTGCTGTCATCTGGCGCAGCGTCCACTCTGTCACGCACCGGACCTTCCGCTCATGCCGGACACTCGGCCCATTAGGGAGGCATTAGTCCCAACGGCTCTGCTCGAAGAAATCCTGTTTGGTATTGCGTGAGGCTTTTTTTCTTTCAAGATACGCTGTCCGAATGTGGAAGTGTTTCTTTTGTGTCATAGAATGGTACAATATATTGTGAAATATGTCTCGTGATTATTATGCTGCAGTGTTGGAAGTGTTGGGCGCTTGAATGATATGGCCTCGAGTAAAAAAGAGACTTCGCATTTGAAAAGCTGTGTGCAAGAGAAGCGTGAAATTTGAACCGTTATTTCTTCAAAGTTTGAAAACACGTGTCCAAAATAAGAAGAACAAGATACTCAACAAAGGACTTTTCCGGCGTTGGTCGATACGAAGGGTCAGTAACAATATGCATGGAAATAAGTTATTTTTGGGAAAATCTAAACGTATGACACTGAGTTTACAAGCGGGAATCATTCTCTGTTTGCCGTGGACTCTCCCCGGACATCACCGCCGCTGCCAAGTGCCAAACCTCCGGAAATGAAGCATAGCGTGCTGGACATCAGGGAGCTAAGCCCCTCGTCAACGTCTCGCCCATGGTCGCCTCATTTGTCCGATTACATCCTTCGGTCCTTCGGGTCGTGTTGTACGGGGTTTCCATTCCTTCAGTCTTCCACGGAGTCCCTTGTCTGAGGCAACCTCCGGTTTTGCTCGGCATCAATCTCTTGTGTTGCGTTCCTTTGAAGATTTGGGATTAGTAGTTTTGGGCTTGTTGAAGATTGGGAATGATGTGAATTGGATTGAAGGGGCAGTAGTGGATGTGGGTATTAAAAGCGAGAGAGGCCTGTTTTCTTTCAAGTGTTGTGTGGTGTTGTCGCTATGATGGTCGTTTTCATTCGTGAGAAAGTTTTAAGCTGAGACTTAAAAACCAGCCTATGTGTAATCTGTCGACACGCCCCTTTTGGTCCCACGTCCAACTCTACAGCATATTTTTCCTCTACCCTGCATTCTGTTTGCTTTTTCAATTGACCCATTTTTTGCTTTAAATTTCAATTTACCCATTTTTGCTCAATTTTTCTTTCTCTAATTTCTCGCACTGGGGTGATTGATAAAAATCTCATTGCTTTAAAAGTTCCAACACCGGAAAGCCCTTTTTACTCTGTTTTCTTCTTTTTCTCTTCTTTGATCTCTCCTGGTAGAGAGGAATTGGTTTGGCTGTCAGGGCCCAAAGTGGCTGGCCGCACTGGCTGATTGTTGTGTGCTCGCCGCCATGACATCAGGAGATTGCACGTAACACTCGGGAAAACAATGTTTTTTTAGGTCGGTGAACTCGCGTCTCGGAGGCTTTTTTCGTTCGGTTCTTTGACACTTGTGCCGTCTTCTATCTTCTGGCGATCCTGGGACTTTGACCTGAAGTTTTGAACCTTTTAGGAATAGAAAATGGAAGAATCAGAAAGTTCCATCTGGCTTCTTCATCTTCTATATCAACTTCAATTTCTTTTACACCTCTGTCTGTCTGTCTGTCTGTCTGTCTGTCTGTCTGTCTGTCTGTCTGTCTCTCTCTCTCTCTCTCTCTCTCTCTCTCTCTCTCTCTCTCTCTCTCTCTCTCTCTCTCTCTCTCTCTGGCAAAGTGTTTTCATCCCAACATGACTTCTTTGGCAGCGACAGTAAGGGAAGTTGAAGGGTCAGGGAGATGGTGCCAGAAACATGTTTCACTAACGGATTGGTCACGCGTTTTACGCTTTCGTGCCTCTCCTGACGCCTCCGTGTTGTATAACCCGCAAACGGTTTGATGAGGCGTTGCTGCATTGTTACGTCACGATGGCTACCAAGCCGGGTGTGTTGAGTACTAAAGAAACGGTTGTTGTTGCTTTTTACATTTAGTCAAGTTTTGACTAAATGTTTTAACATAGAGGGGGGAATCGAGACGAGGGTCGTGGTGTATGTGTGTGTGTGTGTGTGTGTGTGTGTGTGTGTGTGTGTGTAGAGCGATTCAGACTAAACTACTGGACCGATCTTTATGAAATTTGACATGAGAGTTCCTGGGTATGATATCCCCGGACGTTTTTTTCATTTTTTCGATAAATACCTCATACGATAAATATCCGGCTTTTTGTAAAAGTTGAGGCGGCACTGTCACACCCTCATTTTTCAATTAAATTGATTGAAATTTTGGCAAAGCAATCTTCGACGAAGGCCGGGGTTTGGTATTGCATTTCAGCTTGGTGGCTTAAAAACTAATGAGTGAGTTTGGTCATTAAAAATCGGAAACTTGTAATTAAAATTATTTTTTTATTAAACGATCCAAAAACAATTTCATCTTATTCTTCGTCATTTTCTGATTCCAAAAACATATACATATGTTATATTTGGATTAAAAACACGCTCAGAAAGTTAAAACGAAGAGAGGCACAGAAAAGCGTGCTATGCAGCACAGCGAAACCACTACCGCGCTAAACAGGCTCGTCAGTTTCACTCCGTTTTGCACAAGCGGCGGACTACGGTCATTGTAAAAAAAAATGCAGTGCGTTCAGTTTCATTCTGTGAGTTCCACAGCTTGACTAAATGTAGTAATTTCGCCTTACGCGACTTGTTATATTTTATCTTTTATCAACCGGGAGGTTTTTTATGGTCTTGTCTTGAAACACTGCGATAGTCTTGCAAGTAGTAATTGTTTGGAGCAGCGAGGAAAGTGATTGAAGTGAGTCACTATAGGAAATACGTGCTTTTGAGTTGACAGTTCCGGAGGAAGGAGTGAAGTAGCTTTTACGCCTTGGGGGCCACGACAGAACATTACAATTTTGGTGTGTTTTTCTGGCATGGTTTTGGCTCGTTCGTCTGTTTTCATACAAAAAGAAAATGAACAAGTACAAGAAATGTTGGACTGAAGATTTCAAAGGAAGCTTTTTTTCGGATGCAGCCTGTAAAGTTACTCCCTGAACGCTCACACGTACGCGTGTTGGGGCGCATGTACGAGGGGCTCGAAAATATACTGGCACTCAGACAGACCAGGGCCGGACTAGGGGGGGGGGGTGGGTTTACAGGGGTTGCGCAACCCACCCACCCACCCCTGGCTTAAGCATGTACCTCCCAAACGCATTTTTGTTTTGTTTTTTGTTTTTGTTTGTGGGGGGGGAGGAGGGAGGGGGGGTTGCATCTGGATCATCATGAAATCCGAGGAGAAATCGCACCTCTCACCCCCTCAAGACATTTTTTTCTTCAACGATTTTTGTGATGAAAAGTATGAGTCCTTACAATCTTAATTCTTCTTCATTGCCTATACAGCTTGCTGTCGAATTTACCTTTTCCGTTCAAGGAGAGGCTTCATTTCCCTCCAGAAACATCAAAAAACGTTCAGCTTCAAGGGGGCTTCGCCCCCTTATAACCCCCACCAAGGGGGCTTCGCCCCCTGGACCCCCATCTGTAACCCCCCCCCCCCCCCTTGTACTTACCTAGTCCGGCCCTGCAGACACACACACTCACGCACGCACGCACACACACACACACACACACACACACACACACACACACACACACACACACACACACACACACACACACACACACACACACACACCGATTGTTAAATACAAGCTTATTCCTGTAAAAAAATATTTTAAAAATTAACGAGGTCGGGGTGATGGCAAAGCGCACTAACTAAATAGTGCGTTTTCACTCTGGAGTGTTGAATTCTCCCCCAAAACGTGACTCTTTACATCCAGAAGCAGTGAATAATGGGCAAAAAGTGAGATGATTATCACTACAGCGCCAAAGACAACGAACTTTAGGATGATGCATCTTGCAGGGGACAACAATGACAGTAATTGTCTGTAACATCCCTGCGTTGAAACCTTTTCAGCTGTTGCGCGCTAGTAAGCCGATAGCATGTTAAAAGGTGTAATGATGGGGCGAGAGACAAGACTTTTGGAGGCAAAAATGGCTCTTCGCATAGAAAGATGGGGGGGGGGGGGGGGTGGGGTTGCGTTTGTGAAGAAAAATGGTTTTTGTGTGGATTTTTGTGTGTTTTTTTTCTGTTATCAGCGGCGGGGTTTTGGTTTTTCCCACTTTCCTAGGCTACTATCGGTGTTCTCATTCTTCTGTATCAATTCCTAACCCCAGCCTCGGACACCCGCGCGCGCACACACACACACACACACACACACACACACACACACACCAAGCCGTATCTTTCATAATAAGACTGCTTACTTGAAGCTCATTCTAATTGTTTTCAACCATCGTCGCTGTTTTCAAGCCCCTCTCATTCCAATTGTTGCCAAAGCAGAACCGCTGTCTTCAAGTCAGTCTCATTTGAATTGTTGTGAAAACACGACTGCTTGTTTGAATTGTGTGCGGTGTGTGGTGCCTGAGGGGGTTTAAGCGAGGAAAGTGCTGAAGAAGGGGAAAAGATGTTGACACGGTGCCAACACTCATTCATACCTGAGCGGAGGCCATGGTACGACCTCGGCTGGCCGTGACTTTGCACCTGGCTATGGTTTTTGTCTTTTGGAGCATCTGTTTCGCTTCTGTGTAAGTCTGTGTGTAAAAACGAGTTCTGGCAGATAGTGGTGACGATGATGATGATGACGGCGCTGCTCTGCTGCTCAGTGCTGCTGCTGATGATCCGTGTTAATGACTGCATGCCGTTACTGGCGATACTGATACCGTGAGGTGTGTGTGGGGGGGGGGGGGGGACATAGTTCCTAAGTTCAGTTTAATTATAACTATGACCTCAAAGAGAGACAGAGAGGGGGGGGGGGAGTTCATGTTAAAAGCCGCGGATTAACCTCTGCAACGTGCGCATCGGTTGTGATCTTCAGCACAAAGGTAGTGTAAGCTTGTTATCATTCAGTCTCGATTATTCAGTCCCCGTGATACCGCCTTGCACTAATGCCATCAGCAGAAGGATCAGCACATCACGAGTTCCCTTCTTCCCTCAAGCTCTCATCGTGTCGTCAGTGTCACGCCCTATAGCTTCACGTGCTTGGAGCAGTTGTGTGTGTTTCAGGGACAGTGAGATCGAGGGCCTTTGGCTGTGCCACAATTGTAGTGATAATGGATGTTGGATGTTGCTTGCAAGGATCGATATTCGCTATGATTTATCGAGGCTATCAGTGCTGTAATTGGTATCATTATGGTGAAGGATCAAAGCCTTCTTCTGGCTTCCAACACTGACTGTGATCTACCCAGTTAACTCGATGTCACAGCGTTCTTTCTCATCAACAGTTAGTGATAGTCTGGTGCAGTGGCAGTAAAGCAAATAATGTGGGGTCTTATTTTCAAGAAAAGTGTTAAAGACTGGAAAAACTGTAGTTTGCGGGCGTTTTGTCATGAACACTGTAAGGTCAGCAGAAGGCACAGATTGGCAACACCGCAACACGGTGGCCTGGTGGTAAGGCGTCCGCCCAGTGAGCGGGAGGTCGTGGGTTCGAACCCCGGCCGGGTCATACCTAAGACTTTAAAATTGGCAATCTAGTGGCTGCTCCGCCTGGCATCTGGCATTATGGGGTTAGTGCTAGGACTGGTTGGTCCGGTGTCAGAATAATGTGACTGGGTGAGACATGAAGCCTGTGCTGCGACTTCTGTCTTGTGTGTGGCGCACGTCGTTCAATGTCAAAGCAGCACCGCCCTGATATCACCCTTCGTGGTGGACTGGGTGTCAAGCAAACAAACAAACAAACAGATGGGCAACATAGTATTCTCAGTTGCTGTTTCTCAGTGTAGGGGAGAGGCGGATGGGGAGGGGGGGGGGATTGTAAATGTTAGTTATGCGCTAAAATGAAATAAAAAGAAATAAGCCTATACACACCACCAAAACCAACAACAATAATAACAATATTATTAAAAACACCAGCAACTAAACAAACAAAAACGCGCTCTAAACGCACGACGCTTGTTGCACCAGCACCAGACCTTCCGAGCACCACGTGCCTCTGCTCTCAGCGTGACTAAGGCGGCGTGTGCGCACACTTCACGCGCGAAACACACACAAAAGCCACAGTTTGAAGAAGGAACCGCCCTCCTCTCACTCTCTCTCACTCTCTCTCTCTCTCCTGAGTGGACCACGCCCCTTTCCTCTTGACACCACCACCCCACCCCTCCCCATCAAAACCTCTTCCTGCCCCCCATCCCCCCCCCCTCTTCCCTCCGTTTTTGAGTGGCAGAGAGAATGATGACTGCCTTGTGGCCTGTGCGGTATTGTGTGTCGGAGCGAGGGGTCTTCTGGTTCGATCTGGGGGCCAGGCTTCGTACGAATGATCAGTAGAACTGACACTGACACGTGAGCTTGGATTTTAGGGCTGGCCGCACAGCTTCTGGCACCCTGTTTTCTTGTTGCTTCCATATCCAGTGCGTGTGTTTTGAGTCGAAAGCAAGGATGTTCCACTGTTGTTACGCTTGTTGAAACCGCGCAGTTCAAAAACAGTGTTAGAATCAGGATGGTTTTTTTGTGTTAATGTTTTCCCACCCATTCTATTTCTGAATTTTGTTTTTTCGCGAAGTGTGGTGGAGAACCAGGGAAATCGTCATCCTGCTTGTGTACATTATGACATGTTGTGTTTGTGGTGACGTTTTTGTGTGCTGTGTATTGGGATTAAGTGGAGGAGAAGGTGTATTTGAACACAGGGATTCTGTTTGTGTTTCGTGTGATCTGGTGCCGGGTGCATGGTTGTAGTTGTTTAGTGATAATAGAAGCTGTTACAGAGCAGCTTGAAGTGTGATAAGTTGTTATTGCTATTGACTCTGCTGTCGCAGCTGGTGGAATTGACTCGTTGTCGGCAATGTGACAATATGTGTGTGTTTGATCCAGTTTTGTGTCTTGTGAAAAAGGAGCTTGGTAAGTGAACACGCTTGCACACACACAGGCACGCACACGCACGCACGCACACACACACACACACACTGACACAAAGACGCCCACAGCTTTTATCCCTGCTCCAAACTGAGAAAGTCAACTGGTATCGGTGTTTCAGCAGGCTAAGGGAGATAAACCTTTTTGTGTTCTTGCTCATGAAAAACTTGAACGCTTTTATATATAAACAGTACACACTGCCGACAAGACTTATTGATTTTGCTGTGGCTGTTGTCAGTCACGTTTCAAGCAATGCATTACGTATTCCGTTACGCAATGTATTCCAATACACGACACCGGGGTCTGTGACATTGGGAGCCTCCATCTAACAACGGCCACTCAACACACACGAACAACAACAACCTTCAATTTAAACCTTACATTCCATAGGTTTTGACTGAACACACGGAGCCTAGTTGAAAGCGTCTGGGAGTCAAATCAGCTAAGAGGGAGGGTAAATGTCGAGGTAGCTATTTTGATACGCACAAACACTAAACGTAACTCGCGATTTCACCCTCACAGACACTCGGTTCAGCTTTTAACTCCACACACATAGTATAGTCTTGGTGAAAGACTGAGAGTCAAATCAGCACGGAAGGAGGGTGAATGTCGAGGTAGTTATTTCGGTGACGTTAAAGTCGATAATTACCCCCCAGACGCCCAAACAGAGGCGACAACAGCTAGGAGGATAAAGCCGTGTAAAGGTCTACGTGTTTCTTCGTTGCGACGCCTCCCATCCATCGCTAAGTCCTTTAAGGTTTTTAAAGTGAAGGTATCCAGAGAGTGTTTGTTTGGTTGGTTTTGTTTGCTTGTTTGATTTTAAACAAGACGTCATTTTCTCATTAATTTCGTCCGGTTGACATACTGGCGCGGTGTTACCTAGATTATACCACATTTTGTAGTGAATGGAAAAAAAATCCCCCCTGTAAAACTTTTTTTTAATTTTACATGTTTTTACTTCTTTGTAAATACATGTATAACAACACAACAACAGCACCACTAGCGTAAAAAAAAACCAAGTATACAAAAAAAATACATTCATTAAGCGAAAAAACAAAATGTGCCCCACAAAACGTCTGGGCCCTACTGACACTTACACATAACCATCTTTTCTATTTCAGTCTGGCCAAAGGCAAAAATAATGTAGTCGCCGTTCTCATGTGGGCTGTTTTCGTTTGGGTTGGAATTTTTATTTATTTATTTTATGTAATTGATTTACATGCAGTTATTGATTGATTGATTTATTGTATTATTATGTGATTGTAGGTGTCAGTAAAACAGTTTTCTTTCATGCAGTTCTGTGTTGGTCCGGCTGGTGCCCGTGTATACTGTTGTCACTAATAATCAGTATCTGGATGAGGTTAAAGGCACAGTAAGCCTCCCGTAAACCATCACAGAAAGCCTCCCGTAAACCATCACAGATACTGTCAGGCTTTTACACACAGTACAAACACCCTTCCACTTAAACGCTCACCAAACGGGAACATCCTAGGTGCCCTACGTAAAGAGCGAGCAATTTTTAAAGAATTACTTTTGCGGATTGTCTCGGACACTTTTGGACCGTGGTGCGTTTTGGTGCTAGACCTAACTTTTAAATCTAAATAATAAATTGACAGCTTGTTACACAAACATTCTTAAATCATAAAAGAATTCTTTTTTTCATCAAGAAAAGATCGGTACAATTTGAAGTTTTGAAAGTTTGAAAAAAGAAAAGCAGGGTCACGCAAGGTAGTGGTTCTCGTAGCAGACGACGGTTTATGCATATCGCCAGTTCCTCTCAACAGTCAAAAGTCATCGCGAGAGTTCTTGTGAACCACAGCCGTTTGTTTCGTGCATAGCCAGAGGTACATGATAACGTGCTATTGCAGATAAGCTCACATCGAGTCGCATTCAAATTACTAACTGACGACTACATTGTGAAAAAGGGAAACTGGATCACACGGGTTCACGGTGGCTCAGGGGTAAGATAAACCACGCAAAAATAAATTATTTGAACATTGTTCGCTCTTTACGGAGGGCACCTAGGATGTTCTCAAGCGGTGAGTGTTTAAATGAAAGGGTGTTTGTACTGTGTGTAAAAGCCTGACAGTATCTGTGATGGTTTACTGGAGGCTTACTGTGCCTTTAATGTCTTTTTTCCCCTCCGTGACAAACTTATACAATCGTATCGGTTCTTGTCACTTTAACGACCACACACACACACACACACACACACACAGTCACTCAAGGGAGGGGGTGACAAAATCCTATATCACCCTCGCCTGGCACAAATTACGCTGAGGTATGACTCAACCTTTCTGCTACTGTTGCTTCGGCCTCCTGTTTTCACTTGGCTAACCGCCGCCACTTCCCTTTTCTCTCGTCAAATTCAAACCGACGACCCCTCGACTGACTCGGTCACACCGTCACCCCATTTGTCAGACCTTTCCTTCCGTTTCTGGTAAATGTTGTCACTGCGTCGCAGACTTGGATGCAGATAGGCATCCGCGCGGAAGTTTTGAAGGAGCAAGGAAAAGAAACTAGGTCTGTGTGACTTGTGATAAGAGAATAAAAGTAGAACTTGGATAGTGACGAACAGGAGGTTCACTTTGGAAAATGTACATCTAATCATTGCAGTGAGATGAGCTGTTGTGTTTAATGGTCATGAAACCTGCAGCAAAATTAAGAATAAAAGATTAAAAATAACCAACTTCCTGGAGAGAAAAAAATCGAAAGTCCGGGATTCTGATAACTTTCTTGACTGCAAACGTCCGGTATCCTGCTTTCTGCCACAAGTCGTTCATTCTCGCAGAAGACATCTTAGCTCTTCAAACTTCGAAGCAGGAGTTCTGCAGCTGTGCTACCCCGGGGCCGGTTAAAATCGTGTTTTGCTTGAAACGGAGACCGCACGACTCAAAAACAAGTGTAAGAATCAGGATGTTTTTCTGTGAATATTTTTTCTGCTCGATCCTGTTTTTGACACTGGAGCGGCCTTACGCTTACGTTCTGTGAAGTGATAAAACTATGTTAGTTTGGCTGTGTTATCTTTGCATGCCATGTATGTATATGCTGTGGTTGTCGTGTGATGATTATGACGAGTGTCATTGCCCGTTAAATGTGTGCTGAACTTTTGGTCCTGTGGATATTCCTGGATGATTTTATGGATTTCAAGAAGAACTTGTTATTGCGAGTTGTGAGATAAACAGTAAGTGAAAACGAGGGGTTGATTGTTGTTTGTTTTGAAACTGATATTTTTGAGGGAAATTGTTTTAAAATTAAAACTCTCTCTCTCTCCCTTGCCCTCTCTCTCCCTCTCTCTCTCGTGTGGTTTGTCAGTGTGTGCGTGTGTGCATTAGGGGTAGAGAAGCTAAGTGTGTGTGTGTGTGTGTGTGTGTGTGTGCGCGCTCGCGCACGCCCTATCTTCCTTCATTCCTGCCAGCGGCAGTGTTTCCCGAAAAACGTCCAAGAACAACCCGAGACTTTTTCTTCTACTGCAGACCCACTGGCAAACTAAACCCTCTCACTATAACTTGACCTTATGAGACGGTGTTGATGATTCTGTGTCAGTTCAGTATTGATCGTGATGATGCTTGTGTTATACAGCTGAACACGCTGATCTTGGCAAGGACCCACTGCCACACAAAACCTGGCCATCACCCATACTGACAATGTGTACCATCGAGACAAGTAGACCCAACTGTTGCATTAGGATTAAAGAAAACAAGTCGCGTAAGGCGAAAATACAACATTTAGTCAAGCTCAGTCGAACTCACAGAATGAAACTGAACGCAAAGCATTTTTTCCGCAAGACCGTACACTCGTAGCATCGTCTGTCCACCGCTCGTGGCAAAGGCAATGAAATTAACAATTCTATATCTCTATTCTTTTTAACTCTCTGAACGTGTTTTTAATCCAAACATATCATATCTATATGTTTTTGGAATCAGGAACGGACAAGGAATAAGATGAAATTGTTTTTAAATCGATTTCGGAAATTTAATTTTAATCATAATTTTTATATTGTTAATTTTCAGAGCTTGTTTTTAATCCGAATATAACAATTATATTTTTTTGGAATCAGAAAATGATGAAGAATACGATAAACGTAATTTTGGATCGTTTTATAAAAAAATAATTTTAATTACACCTCAGATTTTTAATGACCAAAGTCATCAATTAAATTTTAAGCCTCCAAGCTGAAATGCAATACCAAAGTCCGGCCTTCGTCGAAGATTGCTTTGCCAAAATTTCAATCAATTTTATTGAAAAATGAGGGTGTGACAGTGCCGCCTCAACTTTTACAAAATGCCGGATATGACGTCATCAAAGACATTTATCGAAAAAATGAATAACACGTCTGGGTATATCATAACCAGGAACTCTCATGAAAAATGGCATACAGATCGGTCGAATAGTTTACTCTGTATCACTCTATACACACACACACACACACACATGTGCACACACACACACACACACACGCATACTCCACGACCCTCGTTTCGATTCCCCCTCTATGTTAAAACATTTAGTCAAAACTTGACTAAATGTAAAAAGGGACGTAAGCGTTCTAAAAAATATAGGCGACACTATTGTGCAACAAGAATAAAGAAGAGTTATGCGGAACCAATCTTTTGGCACGTGCAAAAATAACTTGATTGACAAGCATGAAAATGAAAGTCCAACACCATTCCCCCGCCTATTTTCAAAACTAAGTCAGTCGCATCTATAGGTCTTACTTTCTCGCTACGTAGTATAGGCTTTACTGACTTTCAGCGAAGTATGTGGACAAGTCTGTTGTTTGTGTCATCGCCCGTGTCTTAGTCATGGTCACAAGACAAGTGTTTCTCTGTCAGTGCACTGACTGCCGGATCTTCGTGGCTGGCTGTCTGTTCTTCATTGAGGAAGGCGGACTACTTAGATGTTTGAAGTGGGACTTACTTTGTGACGCAAGCGCGCGCGCACACACTAACGGACATGGCCACAGACACGGACAGACAGACAGATAGAACGAAACACACACACACACACAGACAGCACACACACATACAGCACACACACACACACACACACACACACACACACGACGTGACACTTGCACGCGCACTCCGACTTACTCAGGACAGACTTGAGGAAAATGCACTGCCTAAATGCGGTAACTTCAGTAAATGAAGTTTAATTTAGCTCTCTCTCTCTCTCTCTCTCTCTCTCTCTCTCTCTCTCTCTCTATCTCTCTCTCTCTCTCTCTCTCTCTCTCTCTCTCTCTCTCTCTCCCCCCCCCCTCCTCTCTCCCCCCCTCTCTCCCCCCCCTCTCTCCCCCCTCTCTCTCCCCCCCTCTCTCCCCCCCTCTCTCCCCCCTCTCTCTCCCCCCCTCTCTCTCCCCCCTCTCTCTCCCCCCTCTCTCTCCGACCCTCCCCCCACTTCATTCCAAAGAAGCTCTTTGTTTTAGTCGTGCGCGGCTCCCAGGCGTTAATTACCTCAAAGTGGGTTGTTGCGGCCGTGCCCCAGGCCCTGTGCAAGGCACAGCATCGCAGATAGTGCACACCAAACGGAACTTCAGACGGCATCTCCACTCAGCTTGAGTGGACATACACCGCCTGCCACGCTGCGATATGCGACACTTTGGAGGGGGGAGGGGGTGGGGGGCTGTAGTGGTGGAGGTAGTGGAAACTACAACCAGAGATATTGATATCTATGCTACAACGGAACAACGTCACGGAATTATACCAACGATATCTGGTCGCGACACACAAATCGTCCATGTAATATTGACGATGAGAGCAAGAGACGTTAACGATCAATCGGGTTGCGTCGTGTTTAGCAGACATTTGATGTATAACGCTGGCCACAGTCCGCGTGTTGCGTTGGGACGCTGACAAGTATAAACCGTCTGTTTATTGAGCCAAGATGATTCGGGTTGCCGAGTGTTAGCCCGGGGCCCGGTAGCTCAGTTGGTAGAACACTGGACTTGAGATCGGAAGGTCGCAGGTTCGAATTCGGGCCGGGACGGACACGGGTCAACTTTATGTGCAGACCCAGAGACGGAAGCCATGTCCCACCCCCGTGTCATCCCGCAGTGGGGCACTGCGGTTATGAAATTAAAAGCCCCTCCTGTTTTTGGAACCGCAGGAGCTTTCTAGTTTGCTGTTAGGTAGATTTTTGGTTCCTCTTTCCTGTCATGCTCTCTTTTTCTTCATGAATTCTTTTCTTTTTTCTGCCTTCTTGCTCATTCACCTGTATTTTTTCCAAAAATCTCTTCTCTTGCCGCTTGTCTCGCGATTCATGTATAGTTTAATCTGTTAGTGTTCTGATGTAAGTCCAGCAGTAGATAGGTTAAGCCTATTTTAACATACTGGAAACTGGTAATCTTCCAGTAGGTATTAATTTAGTTTTACTAAAGCCTGCTGGGACACAAGTAATGGGTTAGTGCATTTGTAAACAGGAATCGCTTGACAAGTGGCCCCCTTCATCCCCCCCTTCCTCGTCCTGATATGGCTCTGCGTAGTCGGCTGGACGTTAAGCAACAAATAAACAAACAAACAAACAAACCCCCGTGTCATCACAATGGCACGTAAAAGACCTTGGTCATTCTGCCATAAGTGCAGGTGGCTGAATACACCTAAACACGCAGACACCTGGGTAGCGCGACTCCGTTGCTGCTTGCTTTCCACTGGTAGGAAGCGACCCGAATTTCCCAGCGATGGGACAATAAAGTAATGAAAATGAAATGAAAAAAAATGTTAACAGGCGTTTGATGTAACGTTACAGTTCGCGCGTTGTCTGTGGGTTTGCGTGCTGTTGACAGCTTCTGAGCTTGCAGGGTAAGAGTGAGTTGTTACATGCATGTGACAGAGAGGTTAAATGCATGCAGTTGCAGCAATAGTTTGTGGTTAGGCCTGGCGCTCACCTATGTAACTTCAGCGGGACAGACGACGCACTGCAGATTATCCCAGCCCGCTACACGTTGCGTGAAAGGAAAACAGGCCAAGTACTCGTCATAATCCCTATCGCAGCATCAATAATATGCAGTGCGTCGTCTGTGCCGCTGAAACTGCGTAGGTATATTCTGCCCTGTTCATATGTCAGTGACAGGGCGAATGGTGGTAGCAGCAGCAGCAATTTAATGGTGGTTATATGACAGAGAGGTTAAATGCTGTTGCATTATCAATAGTGATTACGTTTGTGTGACCGAGGGTCAAATTCTGTGGCTGCAGTAGTTGGTGCCTTTAACTATTCAAGTGACAGAGACGTTGAATTCTGCAGCAATTGTGGTTATTTCATTTGAGTGAGAGGACGAATTATGTGACAGCAGTAGTAGTAGCTATAATATCGATGTAACAAGAGAGGTCGAATTCTGTGACAGCAGCAGTAGTATGGCTTTATTCGTGTGACAGATAGGCTGAAAAGCTGCAACAGGAGCAGTAGCATTTACATGCATGTAACTTGACTCGAGGGGACATTGACGGCGAAATGACACCTCTGTGACCAGCTGTTGCTGTCTCTGTTGATGGTTGTCAGTGCAGTCGCAGTGCGCACGCAGCAGAGCCACAGAGCCTGTGACTGCATACACGTGAGAAGGAGGAAAAACCCGGATTGTTGTCAGTGGCGGCTCTTGTTTTTCTCAGTCGTCACTTTGCCCCAAGGGTTTGCCCTTGAAATGTGTATGTTCTTCTCACAACGTCAACAAGATCGCAATCCGACTGTGTTCTTGACAGGGTGTTTGCAACAGTACTTGTGTCTATGCAGTAATTTAACACAACAGCAATTTCAATGTGTTTTTGAAGCATCCGTTTTAACCACACTCAACAAGATCGGAACAGCCATTTTAGACAAGGCATTTTTTTCTGATTTTAGAGTGTTCAGAACGAAAATTATGTGGATGCAGTTATTAATACAACACCAACTTGTGTGGGTGAAGTGATTAGTATATGTATATATATACATATACAGCGCTTGGTTTTACCTGTACTCAACAAGATCGGAACAAGAGACACTCCACGATTCGACACTGAGTTTTGCAAGGGCACGGTGTTCTGAACAAAACTTGTACTAATAAAATTATTATTTACTACAACACCAAAGTGTCGATTTGTGTTGAAGAAATAATACATTTGGTTTTTATACGCATTGGTGAATCAGCGGTGAGTAATTTAATTAACAATTTGAATTGGTTGTTTTTAGTAACAATGAACACTTAAAAATCATATCACATTACAATACTCATTTCCTAACTTCCTGATTCTTGACGCGCTATTTGGTCATGGGAAAATTCTATCGGGGAATACGATGTTGGTACTGTTTTTTGTGTGCTCCAATTGCTGTTGGAACTAAAATATCTTCAGTCAGTGAGTTTCAGTTTTTGTGGGAAATTTTTCAACTGCATCCTTTGCTTGGTGTAGTGTTGAAAAGCCAGATAAGTTATCTAACAAGTTTGACTGATGTCAGTGAGGAATCAGTGATAAGAAAACGGTGAAATTCTCCCATGTTGTGAACATGTGTGCTACCACAGGCTGTTGTTTATCGTTCTTGAAACAAATCTGTGCAAAAAGGTTGGTGGTGCATGCATCTCGAAATCTTTTATGGGGGGTTTCTATGAATTTTTTCGGTACTGAATTTTAGCTCTCTCTCTCTCTCTCTCTCTCTCTCTCTCTCTCTCTCTCTCTCTCTCTCTCTCTCTCTCTCTCTCTCTCTCTCCCACACCCACATACACACACACACACACACACACACACACACACACACACGCACACACGCACACACACACACACACACACACACATGAACCTGAAAGTGTATGCATTACACAATTCAGTATCTTGGCAACAAGACCAGACGGAAAACGATTTATTCCAAGCCCGACCTCGGCCGCCAACATGCATGACATGCATGTCTCTCTGCTCGTCTGGAATCAGGTGATCATGACGTCAATCAATGTCGCCATAGATATATCTGTGTGTGTGTGTGTGTGTGTGTGTGTGTGTTTGAGAGAGAGAGAGAGGGGGGGTTGTAGAAAATTGGGAGGGACCATGTAGGGTCAAAGGTATGACAGACAACTGAAAAAAAGAGGACAGCGGGATTACAACACTTGATGCGCTGGCTGGCTGCCAGGTCAGGGCGCCTGCACGCCGGTGTGACGATTTCATCTTTCGCCGTGGTCATATTTCGATTCTCGGCCTCGTTGATCTAGTATAAACTCCACACTGAACAAAACAAAAAACCTTCGATAGTACTGATGAGCGACTATGTGTACCTTACATTCATGGGGCCAAATTTGTCCAACCAATGTGTTTGTATTTAACTTAGAAATTGATTCATCCTAAAATGTTTTCCTTCTTATTCAAGGGACGTAACCACTCAGTACACGTTTTCGAAGAAATCGATTTTTGGGGTGAAATCTATTAAATTTCACATGCAAGAAACTGACATGCTTTTCGTCCATAAATAATTTCACTTCCTAATTTTTACCAGAAAACAACATTTCAGTCTCGAGTATATATCGAGGGGGAAATATGAACACGGGCGAAAGATGAAATCGTCGCACCGGACCGCCAAATATTCACACCACTGGCCTTTTCTCTCTGTTGTCCGGTCACATCTTGTTTGTTTGCTGCTGGTGCAAAACACGGCCCAGTCTGCCTGCTTGATGGATTTAGCGGTGTCACCGGTCAGCCTGTGTTTTTCTCGATGTGTGTCTGTGACGGTGTGTTCTCTATCTCTGTCTGTCTGTCTCGCTCTCTCACGCACACACATGAATGTATGTATCAACACACCCCAAACTCTCTCGCTCTTTTTCACTTTTCCCTCCACCTCCCTCACCCCGCGCTGCCCCGCCCCCTATAACAGAGTTTAGCAAGTAATGCTCCCAATAGGTTTATAGACCATACTATAAAGCCTGTAGCCCTTATCCCACATACAGACGTATTTATAAGTCCATCACATTTGTCTGGTTGTCATGGCACATAATGTGTGGTGGTCCATTTGCACCTGATTAATTTCCGCTCGCGCGACTCTTACCCGTAACTCAGTAATTCCGATTCTATCCCGCTTTTGTCGATTTCCAGCAGTCGCAATTAATTTGCACGCAGCCCGTAGCGGCGGAACATCTTGATAATTACTGGTGATGTAATACTGAGTGTTGTTGTGTCGTTGCATTTGTATCACCCTGTCCCGTTTAGCGAGCGTATGTGCATGTGGTGAGACCATAGTGGTTGTTGCTACATCGGAGAAAAAAACACAGGTAATTTGTCTTGATGTTTCTACAAATTGCCAATGGAGTCCTTTGCTCTCGGCTCTGGCAGTCTAAGCCTTTACTGCAATGTTTAGTCCTTCATTTTGATGTGTAATCCCCCCGAAAGCGGCGTATGGCTGCCTAAATGGCGGGGGTAACAACGGTCATACGGGGGAGTTTCAGCCCATGCATCCAGAAGAAGAAGTGTACTCAGTATCACTGCAGTGACAAAGGGGCGACCATTTTTTTAAGAGTACATACAAAGATGACAAAAAATGTTTTCTAAAATCTTCACACATTAAAAAAACAAAACACCTGACAACAACAGAAACGAACTTCGATCCATTAAACTTTGAAAATAAATCAAGGTGCCCATAATTATGTAATCTTGTTACCGGAGCAATGCCAGCGCCAGAACCACATTAATTTTTGTCGAAGCTTTATGGAGACGTCCCACGGTGTGTGTCGTCAGTTGTTTTTCGACCGTTCGGTGTCGGAGTTTTGCGCGAGGCCTGTGACAACAGAATGCATTAGCTATTTAAATAGGCCCAGTTCAAGTTCAAGGAGAAACTAAACGCGAGAGAAAAAAGAAAAACGCGAGAGAAAGAAGTTGTGGCAGTAGCCTGCCTGCCTTCAGTGCAAAATCGATAGGCCTTCAGGCTTCTCTGTCTGTCATTTGCGTTGTTACTTTGTGGTGCGGACCGTTGTTTTGTGCTGGGTGGTATTTCTTGTGTTTTGAATCGGATGGAATAATGGTGGGACATGTAGACCGTTGTTTTGTGCTCTGTGGTGTTTTGAATCGGATGGAATAATGGTGGGAAATGTAGACCGTTGTTTTGTGCTCTGTGGTGTTTTGAATCGGATGGAATAATGGAGGGACATGTAGACCGTTGTTTTGTGCTGGGTGGTATTTCTTGTGTTTTGAATCGGATGGAATAATGGTGGGAAATGTAGACCGTTGTTTTGTGCTGGGTGGTATTTCTTGTGTTTTGAATCGGATGGAGTAATGGTGGGACATGTGCTTTGGATGAACAGTTTTCAGTGCTGTTGGGATGTTGGTGTGATGTGAAAGGTGAGAGATGGATTTTTTGGGATCAGCTGTGTTGTGAGCTTGTCTCTCTTTGTTTCTCAGTCTTGATTGATCTCTGTCTCCTTTGTTGTGAGGTTTTGCTCCTGTCGCATTCTCTGGTGCTGGCAGACTCACAGAGCCAGAGACACACACGCGCTGGCAGGCACACACACGCACACACACACACACACACACGTACACGTACACACACACTCACTGGCACACATACTCATACACTCACACACACATACACACACGTACGTATACACACACACACACACACACTTACACACACACCTCCCCTCCCTTCCCCCCGCCCATACACATCCCACACACTCCCACAACAAAGGTCGCACAGTAAAGCAAAGACCTACCAACCGTACCATACACGAACTACTTGTACCGTGTGTGACCGTAACATGTGGTGATGCGTAGGTCGTATCCTGTGTGTATGTATGTCGTTAGCCCTATGTAGCGCTCAGTCCGTGTGGACAGATGGATGGATGGGAATACAGCGTGTGACGAGAGAGTGATGCAACAACCACTGCTGCTCACGACAAGATGGCTGTTCTGTGCACTCTGTGAGGAAAGAGAATATAGCATCTTTAAAGGTGCTGTTCCACCCTTTTTGTTTGAGTAACCTAATGAGAAATGCATGAAGCAAAATGTGTTCGTTTCTGCTCACTGCTGTTTGGTTTATTGGAGAGCTTTGCTGGGCACTTTGTGAGAAAAAAGAATATAGCACCTTTTAAGGGGCTTCTCAGCCCTTTATGTTAGAATAACCTAAGAAATGCATGAATCGAAATGTGTTCGTTTCTGCTCAATGCTGTTTGGTTTATTGAAGAACTTGACACCACGTTTGCTTCTAACGAATGTAAGTCAGAAGTATCGACTGGTGACTGTTGTGATCTCTTCTACTCAAAACAACACAAGACTCAACCGTGTAAGCATCTGTATGCATCTGGCTGCTACTGACTTCCACCTTGGTTGTGAAGCATCAGTGATGATGACATATTTTGAATTTGACGTCCTCAGTGGCTGTCCTCAGTCATCTATTGGTACTAGAATTCAAATAAGACTCCAAAGGGATAACAATTCTAAATTGCTAGTTTGACTGAAACTGTTAAGTGATGATGAAGCATCACTGAGTGTTGTACAACCTCTTTAAATCCGCCATAAAGCTGCTGATGGATTATGTGTGCTGCATCCCATCACTACAGCTGATATAATTATGCGTGTGTGCTCTGTAGCGTACACTGGCTCACTTACTGATGGCTGGCTTAGGGGGCTGTGACGGGGATTTGGCCGCGATCTTGTTGTGCCTGTGACATGATCTCGTTAGTTAGTTCGTTGCCCTGTGTGCGTGTTCAGTTGATGCGAGGTTCAGAAAAATGGTGACATCGCCACAGTGTTGGAGTGCGTTTCTGTCCTCAGGCGGTTTTTCTGTGGCAAAGTGTGTGATTTGGGGTGTTTTTTTGTGGTTGGTGTCGTAATGCTGTAATCTGCCGTGGTCAGGTTTGTAGGTGTTTATTTTCTTGCTGCGAGTTTCAACAAACTGGTGACAACCCCACTGTGCGGAGTGCGATTCTTTCCTTAGTTTTTCTGTGGGAAAGTGTGTGTGTGATTTTGGGTGTTTTTGCTGTGGTCGGTGTCATACTGCTTTAAACTGCCGTGGTCAGGTTTGTTGAATGGGTTTTTTTCTCTGATAATGGTGTTTTGGGATGAACGTTTGGGGATATTTTTTATAATTATATATGCCGAAGCTCTAAGCCGATCAGGATTAAAGTTGTACAGTGAGTGTTCTGCATAGATTTCATCACATGAAATGTGACGAATTCGCGGACATGACCGTGTTAAGTGTATTTGTGGTGAAGGGAGTTTCTTTCTTGTTAAGGTGTCGCCTCTGTGTCTGTGGGTCTTTCTCTGGCGAGGAGATCAATTGCGTTTCAGATGGCGTGTGTGTGTCAGGGTTTTTTTTTTTTTTGGGGGGGGGGATGTGTGTGCAAGCGTGGGTGAGACAGCAAGCGTGGGTGAGACAGCAAGAGAGGTGCCGAGGGATAGGAAAGGGGGGGGGGGGGGTGAGAGAGAGATAATACTCAGAGTAAAACATGTGGACATGAGTGATTTTCTGGTAGGTTTATTTCGTTGACTGCTGTCACACCTACTGAAATCAGTAAATCCACCAGGGCGTCGATTTTCATTCTCCTTTGACCGACCCCTCGATGATTTCTGTCTTTCATCCATTCACACCGGCTGTCGCTCAAATCCATCGTCACAGTCTGTGATAGTTGATGTAATTTTATGTGTCGGTTGCTTTAGGCGTGTATCTTACAATGATAATATCGCGTTGCCAACACGTGTTATTGAAGGTTTAGTATCATTCTGTGTGTAACACCTGTTTCTGGGAAGATACTTTGAGGAGCCAACGTTTACAAAACTGTTCTTGAGTTGCGGGACGAATTTGTGTTTTAGTCTGAACAGCTGAATACCAAGACGTTGCCAGCTGTGGCAGAATTATCACTGTCCCCGTCTCTCTCTCTCTCTCTCTCTCTCTCTCTCTCTCTCTCTCTCTCTCTCTCTCTCTCTCTCTCTCCACCTCTCTCTCTCTCTCTCTCTCTCTCTCTCTCTCTCTCTCTCTCTCTCTCTCTCTCTCTCTCTCTCTCTCCACTCCTTTGTGGAGTTTGTCCCACAACCAAACTGTCAGAAAACCTTTCATAAATCAAAAACTCGCCAACACAAAAACTCACCAGCATTTTTCTCTCTCTGTCCAACAGCGTAACGAGCGTGAAGACGCGTGATGAGCTGTACGGCGGAGGAGGAGGGTCAGCAACATCAACCACATCCTCTTCACCATCATCATCACTACAACGCAGATCCTCACAGCAGTCGTCTGGCTCAGGCGAGTCTCCACGCTCCTCCAAGCTAGTGTCGCAGCAGAGCATCCCGGGCGGAGGGGGATCCAGGGTCTCGAGGCAGCGGTCCTTTAAGAACGCTAGCGAAGATGTGATCAAGCGATCCCGCGCCCAGCAAGCCACCAGCTACCAGCTGTCCCAGGACCTCCATGACAAGCAGGTGAGAGGGGTGTTTGTTGTGAGTCGTCGCGATATAACCTTCGTGGTTGAAAACGACGTTAAACACCAAATAAAGAAAGAAAAGAAAGTTTGTTGTGAGGGGAAGGGGGGAGGGTGGGTGGGTTTGTGTGTGTGTGTGTGGGGGGTGTATGGGGGGATGTGTCCGTGTGTGTGTGTGTAATTGTGTCTCTGGGTGTGTGTTGTCTCTGTGTGTGTCTGTGAAAGAGACAGTGAGCTGAACTGAACGTCATTTACAAAGGTTGCAGAATTAAGGCTGTGACTTTTCCTCTGTCCTGAGAGAGAGAGAGAGAGAGCGTGTGTGTGTGTGTGGGGTCAGTGTTATCGGATGTTGTTAATGGTGATTGTTTTTGCTGTGGAGAACCTTGATTGCAAAAAGGCAAAGTAAAATCCAGCAGCATGTGGATGGAAGGGGGATAGTGGTAGTGTTTGTCACTGTGCACTGTACAACAACAATGCATGAGCATTTCCTTCTTCATTTCACTGTGTTCCCCTTTTCTGTTCTTTATATATAGATCTCCGTGGGTGTGTTTTTGTACATGTCCATGTATCTGTGTGTGTGTGTGTGTGTGTGTGTGTGTGTGTGTGTGTGTGTGTGTGTGTGTGTATGTGTGTGTGTGTAGAACGAGTAGAAGAGGGGAATGAAGGTACTCATTCAATTTGTATCATTTTTATTCTGTTTACCCCCTACATCTATTGCTGTCATCCGTTTCAGGTGGAGATGCTAGAGCGAAAGTATGGCGGCTCCTTACGTGCCCGTCGTGCTGCTCGCACCATCCAGCGTGCTTACCGCCACTACTGCATGAACCGCAACTTCCAGAAACTCCGACACTCTGTGGGCGAACGACGCCTTTCCAAACGACTCTCCGAGCTAGGCCGCAGTAACACCATCTGGACAGACCGCATCTCCGCAAACGTGGACGATAACGGCAACTTCCACCCTGGCAACGCTCAACAGCAGCTCGCCTCCGCGGCTGACGGCAACGGTGCCGCTTTCCCCCACAACGAGAGCTTCTCCCGAGACATCAGAAAGATGGTGGCCGACTTTGAGACCGGTAACAACCGCTATGATCACCGGTTGTACCATCAAATGACCTTTGACCAGGGCGTCAAGATGGACCCCCGGCACTCGCGCGGCGGGTCGCCTGGCCGCCGGCGCTTGGAGCGCACTTCTCACGTGGATGGGGGGGAGTTGAGCAAGTCAAAGTCCGGGTCTCCCTCCCCGCTGGAGACCAACAACAACAGAAACTCGTACCCTGAACAGAACTCGGGTGGAGGGGAGCCACCCCAGGCTGGGGGGTCATCGGAGAGCGCGGTGGACCCCCACAGCCTGAACTTTGAGACCCTGCTGGAGAGCAAGGAGACGGACATTCTGACGGACAGTTTCCATAGCGACAGCGTGCACAGTGAGGGCAGCAACCACGACATCAGCAACATCCTCTCCAACCGCCCCTCCAGCTCCTCCCTCGCCTCCTCCACCGAGTATTCCTTCACCAGCGCCGGCGGGACCCTCACACCCTCGTCACCGTACGACACCTATCACCGCATTCCCCCCGGAGAGGGACCCCTCCTCCCCCACCAGGGTTTCCACTCCTCATTCAGTGAGCCCCACATCCGCGTGGACCTGGCCTCCCCCTTAGAGCCCCCCCTCCCCCTACGACCAGCTGCCCCCCCTCCCCCAGGACCAAGTGGTCAAGTACTACATGAACACACAGGTCAAGTTACGGACCCGAAAACCCGGAGAGCCCTCTCCGCCTCCAGAGGCCGGAGTCAGCAGCAACAACAGCAACAAACAGAAACCCGTGCCTCCGGTGCGTGCTCCGGAGAGCTCTCCGATCTGGAAGCGCAAGGGCGGAGGTGCGGGTAGTGGTGGCAGTGGTGGAAGTGGTAGTACTCTGGCAGTGGGGCCCACCCCACAAGGTGGTCAAGTGGTTAACGGTAGTGTGGCTTCGGTCAAGGCCGAGATGAAACGCATGAGCAACATCTCGGAGACGAGCGAGCCGGAGAGCTTTGACGGACAGTGCTCCAGCTCGCCCAGCTCGGAGAACATCAGCACGGAGAATATCAGCCTGGCTAGTGATAGTAGTATCAGTTATCAGCGCAAGTTGCGTATGAGCATCACCCCGGACCAGCACGGGAGTAACACTGTGCCGCGCCCCAACGACAAGCAGAGGAAACGTCTGTACCGCATTGGACTTAACCTCTTCAACAAGTGAGTTGTGGCTTGGTGCTGTGTGTTGTTTTGATGTTTTATTCAGTGTTGTTTGTTGTAGTCATTGTTTGGGTGAAGTGTGTGTGTGTCTTTACCAATCTGTCTGTCTGGTTTGTTTTGATGTTTTTTTCTTCCTCACCTGTGGTTATTGATGTTTCAAATCTATTAATATTTTACTACAGGTCTTTTTTTTTCTTAATTGTGTTATGTGTTGTTTGTTTTGTTTTTTGTTTAGTTTTTTTGTTCTTGTTTGTTTGTTTATATGTTAGGTTGGGTTTTTTTTTACCAGCAGATCCTCACAAAATAAGCATGCTTTGTTTGAAACTTGAAGTGAGTTCCATCAAAGGCAACACTTGACCACTATCACAGTAGTGTTTTTGGTTTTATTTTTGCCACATTTTCTCGTCCATCAAATACAGCTGGGTTTTCCCCACTTATTCCTGATGTTGTTTTAGAAGTAGTTGCAAATTTGTTTTCTAAGATCAGCAAAGTTCTTCCGAGATCAGCTTTTCGTGCCACTTTTCTCAAATTCTTCACCTACCAACTTATCTGGGTTCCTCTTTCCGTCCGCTATTTGGGTACCTGTCCTTATGCCCCTTCTCGTTCTTTTCACGTGTGCTATATATATCCAGAAAGAAAACATCATTTACATGATGAGTCAGTACTAAATGAAAGCGAATGGAGTAACACCGAAACAGGGCCGCCAGAGTTTTCTTTTTTAATGCAATGTTATACATGTACTGGGAAGACTGCCAAAAAGGTCAAAGGACAAAAAGTTCAGCTAAAGAGAGATCAAGCTGGGTGCCTTCACCTAATGAGGACGATCTTCCAGACAAGAATCTTACACAAGGTTTATTCGGCGGGGGAGTTTGACGGCGTGGGGTTAGGGGTGGCAGGAGAAGGGGGGGGGGGGGGGGGGGGGGCTTAGGGGGTAAAAAATCGGCCTTGGTTGCAGTTGATTGGAAAAGGCAGTTAACCATGGATCTTTCAGTTATAGGGGGGGGGGGGGGGGGTTGTGGGGTATTAGGGCCTTTGATGCAGTTGATTGGAAAGGCAATTAGCCATGGATCTTTCAATTATATTTCGTAAATAAATAAATAAATTATATATATAACTTATAAAGGAGGAGTTGGGCAGAAGTTGTTTGCTAAGGCATCAGTTATTTAGGAAGGAGGCAAGGTTAAAAAAGAAAGGGGGCGGGGGTTGGAGGGTAGAGGCGACCTGGTTGAAGTTGATTGCAAAGGTAATTAGCCATGGATCTATCAGTTATTTAGGAAGGGAGCGATGTTAAAGAAAAAGGCGGGGATTGGGGTGAGTGGGTTAGAGGCCTTGGTTTCAGTTGATTGGAAAGCCAATTGGCCGTGGATCTATCAGTCTGCCCCCCGTTTCCTGAGCATGCTGCTAAGGCGCCAGAAACAAACATGCACAAGATAAGCTTGACAGGAGCGAGCCTTTGATGATACGGTTTAGCATCGTTGCCTTTCCCTGCTTCTGAAAATGGAGCAGACAGAAAAAGAAAGAAAGACTTGACAAAAAGAAAGGAAGAAAGAGAGACGTCTTTTGGCGTCATGCCGTGGATTATGAGGACGATGATAGGGTACACTTTTGTCTGCACCTTTTGAAGAAGAGTGAGAGAGTAATGAGAGGGGGGTGTTGTGTAATCCATCAGGGTGTGTTTTGGTTCAGCCGAAAATTGTGTGCAAAAGGAGAAGCGATAAGATGAAGGTGTTCTTCCTGCCCAGGCTCCTTTGTTCGAAAGACCCTTCCACCTTACCTCCCAGCTCACCCGTTATCGTCCTAACCGCCACATCTTTCTTCACGTCTCCTTTCTGTTTTCCTTTCCTGATTTCACGCCCCCTCTCTCTTCAATGAACGAATAAGAATGTGAACATTTTTAAAATTATTTCTTTGTCAGAATTTGCAACTTTCAACGAGTGTAAGCCCAAATTGTCTACATTTATGAGCGTGGAAACGCAGACACTGAGACGTACATTGTTTCTGAAAGTCCTGTTCGAAGTTTGAAGTGATGGCATGTGAAATAATTACATACTTTGATTCCTTATCTCAAAAAAATGGTCAAAGAGTTGATCCATTGAATTATATCAGCCAGTGTGGCAAAGCTTATCGTGCCACAACAACACGAAGTCAAATTACCTCTCCCCCTCCGTCAACAACAGTCCCTCGAATCATTCAAATCTGCACTCAAGACATTCCTTTTTTCCAAATAATCCATGCATTCTACACTGCCCACCCCCATCCCACCCTGAATAACTGTACATATTTAATGGTTGATGGTGTGTGTGTGTTAGTGACTTTAAGTCTCCGTGTGTGTGAATGGGTGTATGTGCGCCTTGAGTCGCCTGTTGGTGAGATATGTGCGCGTTATAAGTATTCGTATTATTATTTATTATTATTTAATCTTTACAAGCAGAAACTGTATTGTTTATGTACTGATCTTGGACTTGGCCAAAAAACAAGTTGCCCACATAAATAGTACTTGAAGTGTTTGTAGTCCTTTCACGTCGCACCCCCCGCCTTCCAGAGAGTAATCAAGTCTAGTTAAACAACGCTCACTTGTTTTAATTTAACTCATGAATCCTTCTCATTTCAATCCTTAGGCAAATAGCCTTGAGCATACCTACAATGCCAAGTAAAACACCCCAGGCTTAATCAAAAAAAGAAACGCTGTTTGGCTCTTTCTAATCTGTGCATAAAAAAGGAAGTGGGGGGGGGGGGGGGGGGCGCTAAGTAAAGAATGAAAGAAAGGGAGAGAGAAAAGAAAGGAGCTGGTGGAAAGTAAAAACAATGCTCACTTGTTCGAAAACACCTCCGCCTATAGTTTAATTGGAAGTGATCCAAAATCCCCCAGACAAACGACGTGCGTGTTTTTAAGCACACAGACAAGAGATCAAGTGTTGCTAACAGCCGTTTGCAGAGAAATAGTTAATGCAATCAGGAGACTGAATTAGACGGAAACTCTCACTCCCTGTCTGCTAGCATTAACCTTTCTACAACGTCTAGGGCTGCTTCTTTGTGTGGAGGGAAATTGGAATGGGGTTCTGCTCATTCTCACAGGCTTGGTCGGCAAATTTGGTGTAGATTGAACCTGTTGTTTCTGTGACGTTTGAATTTGTGAATCCGTCTTTTATTTGTGTTTTGTTTTGCTCTCTCTCTCTCTCTCTCTCTCTCTCTCTCTCTCTCTCTCTCTCTCTCTCTCTCTCTCTCTCTCTCTCTCTCTCTCTCTCTCTCTCTCTCTCTCTCTCTCTCTCTCTCTATATCTCTATATCTCTATATATCTCTCTCTCTATATATAGTAGATTTTGCATTGCTCAAAACTAAATATTGAGAACTAGCTGCTCTTTTTGCTTTAAGGTCAGTCAGTTCAAATGCAGAACTGAAATAATGTCAGTACATGGACACCGATTGGTAGCCTTAATTTTGCAACAACAGAAATTCTCTTTTATCTTTGCTTAGCTTGAGCACATTCATACCGACTTGCCTTGATACTTAGGTTCTTAGGAATAAACAATAAAAAGAAAAAAACTTGGCAAGGCAGTCACATAGTTTTTGTTTACTTTAAGGCGACAAGGAAGCTCATAAAGAAAAAGTTGGAAAGAACGCAAAGACCTGTAGACATTTTCAAGAGATGGGTTTTGTGAAGGATGCACCAGCTTTTGTGATTGTGACAACCGCTACTTAAGTTGTTTTCCATTTTATTATTTATGTGCGTGTGAAGAGGGGCATGTTTTCAATGAATATACGGCTAATATATATACTATGTTATTACATGGGCAAGTTTCTGAAGTAAACATGGACTTTTCACCACTTGACCTTCACAATGATTGATCACGTTTTTGTTAGTGATTTACCTTAGTCTGGAGGGCATTTTTTTCAATTGAAGAATTTGTATTTGACTGGTTAGTAGTATCAATGAAAATGAATGGACGTTGTCTGTCAGACTGTGTCAATTCTGAAGCTAGGCAAACACAAGGTGCACAAAGTGTAATGGTTTTGGCAGTTGTTCACTGTGACACCATTGCTTTGTATTTTACTCTGTCAGTTTTGAAGAAGCCCAATAATTCTCTCAATTTGTTCTCTTTTTTGACGGATGTCAGCCGATCGCATTAAGGTGGAGGTTAAGTCAACTAATACCTACGAAAGTCACCGTTTTCAATTGCTACGTGCGTCTTTGTTTCTTGACCAGTACTCTTGATTGTGGTACCGTTGTGTTCCTAAGACTCTGCACTTGCCTTTGATATAAGGCTCACTGTGTAGGACAACAGCGGTACCAAACTCAAGAGTACTGTTCAAGAAACAAAGACGCACGAAGCAATTGAAAACTTTCACATTCGTACACGTGTATTAGTTTACTTAAACCTTCCCCTTAATGCTATTAGAAAAGATGAGTCAATAGTAACGGGCAAACTGTAGGGGTACTTGAAACCCCAGAAGGTACAAGACCTTCAGGGGAAATCAGAACACGAAATCTAAATGTCTTGTGCTTTAATTTTTATTTGTGGTGTTGCAGGAAGCCGGAGAAAGGCCTGGACTTTTTACTGGACCAAGGCTTCGTGGAGGGCTCGCCGAGAAGCGTGGCGCACTTCTTCATCACCAGGAAGGGACTCAGCAAACAGATGATCGGGGAGTTCCTCGGCAACCTGCAGAAACCATTCAACATGGAGGTCTTACAGTGAGTAGCGTGGATTATAACTTTCTTTGGATTGTTTGGATGAGGTAGCGGGGTGTGGGGAGGGTGGTTGGGGGTGGTGAAGGGATGTGTGTGTGTGTGTGTGTGTGTGTGTATGTGATGTGTGTGTGTGTGTGTGTATGTGATGTGTGTGTGTGTGTGTGTGTGTGTGTGTGTGTGTGTGTGTGTGTGTTGACGTGCCACTGTGTGTGCCAGTGTGTCTAGATGCCTTTGTGTGTGTGTCTGTGTGCGTGCGTTCGTTTGTTTTTAATAGAGATGGAGAAATATGAGGCCGTCTTTATGTAAATGAGACTGTGCCAAAAGGTCAGGTGTCATGTCTACTGTCCCGAATGACACACGATTGCTGACATTTCACCATTGCCAACAGAATAAACAAATAAGAAATAGGTAGAAAATGAATGTGAAAACTGACTTTAATTGTTGATCAGTATTTTCTATACCACTAACAAATAATCTACTTGCACATAGCTGTTTGGCAAATGTATGTTGCATGGGACACACTGACATGAAAGTGGAAGATGTTTTTCCCTCTAGAGAAACTACATATCAAGTTACACTTTTTGTGCTCTTCCATTCCAGTTGACAATCAATTGTTAACGCATGTTATTAGAAAACATAGAACGAAAACAGATTAGATAGAATGAAAAATGTACTGGTGATGTCATTTGGGACATACTGACATGAAAACGTCACCTTTTGGCACAGTCTCAAATATGTATGGTTTTGTTTTAAGGGGTGTATGATCACGGCTCGTGGTTTTAATTATTTGTTGGCGCAGAGTACGTTGTGATGTACAGGTTTGAACGCTTTTCTGCTTTTCCTGTATGTTACGGCACAATATATGCTACGAGTTTGAAGCTAAATTGGTGCGTGAGAAAGTGTGGGCATTGTGTGTTATGATGAAGGTGTTTTGTATGAAAGGTGTTGTGTGGGTTATGATTCTGTGGCAGATTGCATGGAACTCAGGGAAAATGGGTGTTTTGCTACAAGATTAGATCTGGATCAGTTAAGGAGGGCCAGGGAAACTGACGGGGCGGCAAAAAACAAAGGAAACAAAATACACTCATTATCAGCAACACAATAAACCATCACGACTTCCAATTTCACCACACACACACATGGGGGGAAAGGAAACTCGCCCCACAGTAACGAATTGTTTGCTGTCAACAAAACATTACAAGCCGCAATGCATCAAGTGTGTGCGAACCGAGTTGACAGACACTCGAAAACACGTGCGCTACGTTTCTCTCTCTCTCTC
>NC_090248.1:25147875-25219355 GCF_037325665.1 Littorina saxatilis | reverse complement strand
CCCCTCTTCTCGCAGGAAGCACGTTCCACCTTGCAGTCGGAAATTGCCTCTCTGCAGCAGAAGGGCGCGGTGGAGAGAGTTCGGGTCCATAGCTCCCTGGGATTTAAGGGCGTCTTTTCGCCGTTCCCTAAGCGTCAGGAGGATGGCGTCCCGTTTTGGATTTATCTCTCCTCAACACTTTCTTGAGTGAGATAAAAGTCAAGATGGAGACGCCAGCCTCGGTCCGAGACTCTCTCCGCCCAGGAGACTGGGTGACCTTGATCGATCTCAAGGACGCATACTTTCATTCTTATGCATCCGGCCGACCGGAATTGGCTTTGTTTCTGGTGGGGAGATCAGATCTACCAGTTTTGCGCACTCCCTTTCGGGCTGTCCCTCGCACCATGGATTTTCACCATGGTGGTGAGACAGTTCTGTGCACTGGTGAGGTCCTAGGGTATCCGCCTGCGGGCTTATCTGGACGACTGATTCATCATGATCCAGTCCCAGAGCGGCTGTTCGCCTAATGGTTCTTTGAGAATCCAACTTGTTGGGGTTCTCGATCAACCGGGCAAATCCGGAGCTGACCCCGTCACAGACATTCACTTATCTGGGGATGTCTTTCGACACGGTCGCGTGGACTGTCCAGCCTTCTCAGAGAAGGGTGGACAAGCTCCAGGCTCAGATTCGCTCCACTTTGCCTCTCCTGATGGTTTCCATCCGTCTGGACTTGGTGGCTCGCTCGCATAGAGCGTCCACCTCGTCAGTTTATGCTTCCCACTGGAAGGCATGGACTGCCTGGTGTTCAGCTACAGGGGTGAGGTCGGTGGCTTCACGCTCTATTCAGGTCGCCAACCGCCTCTCTTTCATGTCTTCGCAGGGCGCCTCAGGCTTCTCGTTGAGGTTCCGGCGCTTCGCTATCTCGGCGACTCTTTAGCAGATCGGTCGGTCTGTTCGAGTCGGGGGCGTTATAGCTGCAGTCATTAAAGGGGCTGCTCTTAGGGAAGCTAAAGCTCGTTTGCCCGCTCCCATGTGGGACTTGTTTTTAATCCTGGAATTCCTATGTTCTGCGGATTTTGAGCCTTTGAGCGAGGCCATTCTGTTCAATGTCACTCGCTAAGCGCTGGTTCTTTTGTTGGCAACGGCCCAACGGGGTAGCGAGGTCCACGCCCTGTTGGGTCAGCCTGGAGATATCTCCTTTGAGTCGGACGGTTTCGCATCTTTGCGTTTCCGGCCCGATTTCCTGGCCAAGAATCGGTCTCCGGGGCAGGCCTCTCCGCTGGTTAGAGTCAAGGCTCTGATCAGCGCGTTTGGCCCCGGATGATCTTGATTTGGTCAATTGCCCTGTGAGGGCTCTTTGTCTGTACTTAGCCCGGACTCAGCTGTTTCGGTCTAGTTCTCAGAAGTTGCTGTTTATCTCGCCCTTTTCTAGGCGCGAGTAAGGTTTGTCGAAGGTATCGTTGGCCTGGTGGGTGTCCTCGCTCATTAAGCAAGCTTATGAGTGGAGTCGCACAAAGAGGGGGGGGGGTTCATGCCCTCCTTGCCACTTGACTCGGCCCGAGCCCATGATATGAGGGCGTGGGCATCCTCTCTGGCAGTACTGCGCTCCAGATGTCTAGAGAAGGTGCTGACAACTGCGTTTTGGCGTTCTGAAGATGTTTTCTTAAACTTTTATCTTCGGGACGTCTCGGCTCTTCGACAGGATGGCTTCAGAGGCCTTCCAGTGCTCATAGCAGCAGGCCAGTTCCTGTCCAGAACTTGATGGTGAGTTTTGATTCATTTCTAGCCCACCGCCTTGTTGATGTTATCTGCTAATGTGATTCGGAGTAAGAATATGTTATTTAATGGAAAATTTCCCAGATAAATTTTCATTTAATTAATATACTTACCCGAATCACATACTGTATTCCCTCCCACCTGCCCCGCGTATGGTTTTAAGATTTTCTAAGACCGTATGAGATAGGCACGTGTTCCTAGAGGAAGTGACGTGGCACACTCCCGTATGGGAGGTAACTCCCAGTGTGCTGGCCCATTACCAAAGCTACTTTCACTTTCGTTTTGGTGATGGGGTTGCTTCCCTTTAAAATTTTTAGCCGGGTAAGCGTTTTTCAGTGATAAGCATCTCAGGTGACTCAATGCTAATGTGATTCGGGTAAGTATATTAATTAAATGAAAATTTATCTGGGAAATTTTCCAATTCCGACTTAGGCCCCCTTTTGTGAGAACGGGTCACATATAACCTTCGTGGTTGAAAACGACGTTAAACACCAAATAAAGAAAGAAAGAAATGGACTGATTGTGTTTGCTTGGTGTTGTTGTCTTCCAAGAAGAGAGGCAGATATCGTGAACTCCCCCCCCTGCCATGTTAAGACCTCAACAAATTGTAGAAAATCAGGTCTTATAAAGGAGGGAGTCTTCTAATGGGGGGTCATTTTCAAAGGGTATGAACAACAAATCTGAAAAAACAGGGTCTTAAATTGAGGTATAATTAAATCGGGGTGGGTGGTGGTTAGAGAGAGGGTTTAAAGGGGGGGTTTGACCGTGTTGCTGACATGTACACACACACACACACACACACACACACACACACACACACACACACACACACACACACACACACACACACACACACACACACACACACACACACTCTCTCTCTCTCTCTCTCTCTCTCTCTCTCTCTCTCTCTCTCTCTCTCCCCATACTAATGTTGTGTCACTATTTACAGCAACTGGGCCTGCCTCACCGCCGCCTGGTGTGCTACTGTCGCCTGTACGAGGTGCACGACCCCAACAAGAAGGAGAAGATTGGCCTGCACCAGCGAGAGGTCTTCCTCTTCAACGACCTCATACTGGTTAGTACTCCACTCTACTCTGCTCGCTTTTCGAATGCATTCAGGCTTCTTTTGGTCTGTGTTTCTGTCATTGTTCATGTTTATTGACACTTCTCTCTCTCCTATCTATTTCTCTCTCTCTCTTATTCTTTGGCTTATTGAAAAGAGTAAAGTGGACCCCCTCCACCCCCCACCCGTCCCTCCCAACCCCATGTCTACTGCTGCATTGAGGGTGGGGAGGGGTTCACGAGGCGTGTCTTGCTGAGAGGGTTCGTGAGACTTGACAAACCATCGCACATCCAAAACTCATCTTAGTAGAAAGCAGGGTGTCTTAAAATGAACGTCATTTTATAGATGTTATAAACAGAAAAACTGTAAAGGCAAGGTCTTAGAAGAGTTGAGATTTTATATATTATGATGATTATTATGATGATGATGATGATGATGATGATTATTATGATGATTGTTATGATGATTATTATGATGATTATTATGATGATTATGATGATTAATATGATGATTATTATTTTTGCAGGTGACCAAGATCTTCAGCAAGAAGAAGACGGGCATCACCTACAACTTCAAAACATCCCTGTCCCTCTGCGGCATGCAAGTCTACCTCTTTGAAACTCCACGTGAGTGCTCTTTTGTCTTCACTCCTGTAACTAGCAAACTTTGTGGTTTTGTTAGATGCCCATAAGTTTTGTTATTTCTTCCGTGGTGAAAAAAATGTATTGAGTTTTCATGATTGTATGTTTTAAATAAAACATAGAAAAGTCAAAATTGGAAAAGTAATTGTGCTTTTGTGTTCTTTATGTGAGAAGTAAAGTCCGTTTCTCATCTGAGGCCAAAAAAAAAATAATCTGTTTACGGTAACCCGACCGACCCTATTTTTTTCGCGCGACCCTAGACTTTTTTTTGGCATTTGGGGGAAAAAAAAACAATTAAAAAAAAAATAATGTAAAAATATGGTTTTTTGGAGAAAAAAAAAAAATTTCCCAACCTACCGACCCTATTTTTTTGGCCTATGTTACCGTAAACAGACCTTTTTTTTTTGTGGCCTAAACAAAATTTGAAACTGAACAGTGTTGATAATATCTGTTTTTCCGGTGCTAAGAATGTTCACATCTGAGAGCAGCTGTACCTGAAAGTATCGCTTAGGATTCTTCTTCTTCTGCATTCTTGAGGTTTTTACTCTCTGTTATAACCTTATAATGAGAGTTTTGCGTGTCACAACATTAATTTTTTTCCACCCTGCCAGAGGGGCAACATGACTACGCCATCTTCTGCAGCTTAGGATAAGGGAAAATAGACCCTGGAATTAAAGGGATGAAGGGAAGATCTTTATGGGTATTTTAAACAAATGAGACCGAGTGCAATTTAAGTAAGCAAAGGGAAGTAAGCACTATAAAGGGATGAATGAGACTGTTGTACTGTGTATTGTTGATCAGTGTATTTGACATTCACCATGTGTTGATGTTGCACAGATTACCAGTACGGCATTCAGCTGACCAACAACCTCGACGGCAAACCCCTCATCACCTTCAACGCTCGAAACGACCATGACCGACAGAAGTTTGTGGAGGATCTCAAGGAGTCCATACTGGAGGTACGCTGTCTACCTGTACAATTTTACGTTGTTGATCAGTTTGAGGAGGTTAAAGCCGAACATCCATCTCCAGCAAACCAAGCCTTGTGATAGTGGAAGGCCACAGAGCTAAATGTAGCGTTGCCGACAAAAAACAAGAGAAAATTAGAGCTACATTTGTGGCAAGTCCATATTGGTCTTTAACTTTTAAGTCTGGTTGATGATCTTTTTATAAATAAACCACTGGCTAATGCTGGTGTTGCTTGCTTGTAAATGGTGTAGGTATTGTTATTAAGCAAATTCTTTAGTAATTGTTGAGTATGAAAGTGATTTTTCACAATATTTTAACTGGTTCGACAATAGTATTAATATATATCGCAAAGATTCATTGATATTGTTAGAGTTTGTAATGCTATATCATAGGTAATAGCAGAGAAGTTTAAGGTAAAATAACCAACTAAGACAAATTTGTCCACCCCCCACACAGACCAACGGAATGGAGCAGCTGCGGATCGAGGAGGAGATGCACAAGCACCGCACGTCGCACAACACGCTGGACAAACACTACGCCAACGACGACTCCCGCGTGCACATGTACGAGCTGGCTAAGCCCGCCGACCCCTCTAGCAACCGCCTGTCCGCCCCCGAGTGTGGCTTGAAGAAAACCCCTCTGTCCAACTCCCTCACTGACCTGTGTGCAGGTATGCATGGTGCATGTGCCGCTGTACCCCTTGTACTGCATTATGTGTGTGTGTGCGTGTCTTGGTTCGTTAAAGGGGTTGACTCCTGGTTTTTTTTAGACAGTTATGGGTGTATGTGGTTTGATAAACGTTTATATTAGCTCGCCAGAAAATTGGTGTTTGGCTGCCTAAATCGCGTGGCAAGAATGGTCATGCAGGTAAAGACTCGCTCGTTCCCCAAAGAAACCAAGGTGTACATGGGAGTTTCAGCCCAAGAAGAAGCCTCGCACCTACTGTCCAAGATAATGCATGATTAATAAGTTGCGGAGTCTCTCAAGAATAGTGTTAACATTATTTCCTGTATAATGAACCTTTCCATACTAACCACCCTCTAAGGACCCCTTGTGGTTGGTTGCTAGGGTGGTTGCTAGGGTGGTTGTTATAGACAAGTTCCACTGTAGCATCAAATGGAGTCAGCCCCTTTAAGACCGTGTGTTAGATTAATTAAGTCGGATTTGTTAAGCAGAGCGCATGGCTAGCAATCATACTGTGCTAACAGCGGCTGCCGCACGTACATGACGTACTAACAAATAGCATACAGTGTCCTCACGTGCAATTCGCTTAGCATTTTGTGTTTCTGGTGTTACCAGGCTAATCTCGACAGATGCGTAGAAGAAAAGGTTTTAGTCTGTGTCATTTGCTTGCGTAAGATTAATTAGGAAAGATTTTTGAAGGTTTCAGAGTAGGCATATGCGTTCAAGTAAGAACAGTGGTATCAGGGATTCGGTAGGGGAGGGGTTAGTGGTTGGTTATAGTTGGGTGTATGGTTAACATGAATGGGGGAGTACAAATTGTTGGGGGGGGGGGGGGGGTTTGTGGGTTGAAAGTCAAGGCCCTCAAAGACACATAAAAATAACCTATTTGAAATGAAGGTAGGCAGACATCTTGCTGTTATCTCAGGTAAAAATTATCTTCAATGCGTTAAAGTCAAAAGGTATGCTTAAAATGAACAATGTGTGCGTGCATGTGTGTTTGTTTTTTCTGACAAGCAGAACAATTGCAACCACCAGTGCCAAAGACCAGCACGGCTGATTTGTGGTTAGATAATTACGTGTAAGTTAACAGATGTGATATAAACGCTGCAAAAGTAGTTGACAAATAGTTCCTTCAGCCTGCAACTTCAGCGATCAGAAGCATGGTTTCTGTTTGCTGAGATAAACATTTCACTCACGTTTTGATGAGTGAAGGGTGCCTTTGGCTAACTCCTCTGCGTAAATATTGGCTACACTGGAATGATGAAATGCTCATCTTTCTCAAAATGCTGTAGATAGCTAAACCACATTTTCTGTTACTGCCATTTAGGTTCATTAAGTTGTAGCGAATGAGAAATAATAAATTGCCAATAGATATTTTGACTGAAAAGGTAAAGAGTTGCTAACATGTTAGTATTGTTACCTGTACAACAAGCCTCTGGAGATTGCCAGAGAGACTTTGTTTTCTCTTGTGATATATTCAGTTGATCATTGTTCCATAAGCACTATTATTCCGTAAATGTACATAAGTACTGTTACCAAGTATTCCAAGAAGGCGCATAAACTCTCATTATTATTCTGAGTATTAGGTGCATGAGCACCGTTACATGTACTTCTAGTTACGTAACTGCTAATCTGGTCTGGTTACTCCCATAATTGCAATTACTTGTGAGATCAGTGTCCGGCTTCAATTTCAAGAAAAATTGCATCAAGCCATACTAACCTGAAGACCGATTTTCACAGCTTTCTAACATCACATTATGACATTTCTGCTTCGCGTTCATTTTTCTTCTCTCGCGGGCTCATAGAAGCAAGGTTTTTCCCCTTCGAGCTTTGATGGAATCTGCATCATTGAGCATTAAATATGCATTGATGGCACTAGTCAGCATTCTTCGTGTCAGGCTTTTTCATTACCTAATGCTTGCGTCTGGCTGCATTTTGTTTTTTAAAGCATGAGATGCATCATGATCAATTCAATCATCTCATTTAGTGCATTTTTTTTATTTTTTAGCTAAACCATCTGCATTTGGTTTCATGAAAAACAGGGAGAAGAGGAGGGAGGGGGGATGGGGGGGGGTGGATGGCAGTGTATGCTGTCAAACTTGGTCTTGAAGTGATTGTGTGTGTGTACGTATGTGTGCGTGTGTGTGCGCGCGCGCGCCACTGCGTATCTGTGTTGGCACATGTTTAACATAGAAGTGTGTGTTGTTTGTATGTTCACTTGTCAACCTGTCTTCTTAATGACAAAAGAGTGTGTTAGTACTTTATGAAAAGATTTCAAGAAAAGGGAGGGGGGGGGGGGGGGGGGGTTGGTTTGAATCTGGGGTGTCAACCATTACTGATACGGATATTTTTGAGATTTGTTTTACAGGCCATGGAGCTCTCGATATCTGTAATTTCTACATTCATTTTAAGTGTTCTTGACATTTTATCGTTTCGTTTTTGTGTTACTTCTGTTCAGCCTGTTGCTTTTCCTCATTTCAGTTGATTAAAACATAATAAATTATACAATTTCCCCCAAAAAATTGATCACAACTAAGTGTGTTTGATCACTAACCATTTCTCCTCTTCGTGTAAATTACTGCACTGGATCTTAATTGTTCTCAATTCGAGTAGTTGAATGGCATTGCCTATAATTACTGTACTGTTCAATGAAATAAAAACTCAGTTATATGGCATTAATAAAGTTTTGACATACTCACCATTATTTTGACCATACTTTTCATCCCTACATGTCATTCCATCCCCCTCCCCCAACCCCCCCCCCCCCCCCCTCCCTCCCCAATACATTATGCCTCAATGATCTTTCTGTTCAGCTTTGCTGTAGATTTGATAGAGCCAAGTGTTGCTTAAATTCTGATTTGAGATTCTGTGTGTGTATATTTTTGTGTTTCTTGGAAAGAAAGTGGTGTGCTCGTGTTTTTATTGCTTACCCCCAACGAGATGTAACTGTACATGTTTGCAAAGTCATGGTGGTCCAGTGTGTAGTGTTGTAAGTTACTATCCTTCTGTCAGGGCTAGCTTAGAGTTATGTCGGGGATATGGTGGGTTTGAGCTGAAATATACCAATCACATATGACACATTCACAGAACTTCCAAATCCTACTTACCCTGTGGTGTTTATGAAAAAGAAGTATTTTGTTTGGCTCTAATGTTAGATCTTGCCTAATGCTTGAAACAAATCTGTTGTGAAATCTTTGGTCTGAAAAGGACACGCCCGGCTAGCAAAATTGTGTACAGTTGTGAAGTTTAAGTTTTGGGTTGGTTGATAGGGTCACACGATGGGGAGTTTTTGGCTAATTATTGAAGTCATTGTGGAAAGAAGTGTCTGCCGATAAGCCGTGGCAGTGACCAACCATAACTCTAGACACTCATTAAACAGTTGTGACTACCGTGGTTACAGAGAATACTCCTGTGAGTTGTTAGGTGTCTGCCCTATTTAAGTTCGAATTAATATTGACACACACCAATCTCAAGAAGCATCCAAGGACTTAGAAACTGCAATTACAACAGAAACTGCAATTACAACAGCTAGGATTTCAAACTGGTGAAGACTTCCAAACGTTGTCACTCTGGCATTGAGGAAAAAAGCCTGGGTAGGTTAAACAACATGGCTTAAGATCTGTCTTGTCATGAGGATAGTAACTTGAAGAGCGGCAGTGTCCTGTATACCGTGTGGTCCATTCAGTCTTGTGTGAGTGTGCTTCATACCAACGTTCATGTGTGTATACTTCGCTATGAGCCTTCATTTGCCACAAGGCCTTTTTTTCTGTAAGGTCAAACAAACTGCATGCCAATTCAACTATTACTGTTTTCATTCTGTTCCGTGCAACCGTCTTTTTCTTTTCCCCACCAGTAGATTACCTGCACTCCATCACCGTGTATCTAATGTACATAATCTTTGTTTCTGTATGCCCCCCTCGCTCTCCCCTGTTGATTGTAAGTTCATATTAACACCTCACCAGCTTTATATTGGACCAATAGATGTTGCAAATATGCTGAGCACATTTTAAAAGGGGATTCACAAGATTATTGCAACCATTTTGCTTGTCAATCAGATCATTGTGTCAATTTAAGGGGACAAGCTGTACTTGAAACGGATACTGAATAACAGCAAAGTGTTTTTGTACAGTGCTGACAATTAGTGCAATTTGTTGATAAAGGGAGGGAATTGAAGAAGGCAATTTTTTGAAAGCATTTTATGAAGATGATGCCAAGAGTGTGATATTGGGCAAACTGTACATGTACAGTTAAAACAAAATTAAACAAAACTAACTAAAACAAATAAATTAATTTAAAACAACTTTGTAGGTCAAATTTGTTAATGCCAATAGCGAGGATTCGACAGTAATTAATTGACACTGAAGGCTTCATTGGTCAGAAAGGGTAAAGCAAACAGCATGCCAACCTAAGATGTGTAACTCCGTTACGGTAAAAACACAAGTTTAGAGATGTTGACATGAATGAAAGCTTGAAAAGAAGAGTTGCTTGCATTTTTTAATGTTTGGATTGTGACCAAATCTTCATGAGAATGTATGTTTGATTGTAGGCTGCATCAGTAGTATGCAAATTGCCAGAAGTGATTGCTGCATGCATGTATCTGAGTGTTTTTGTGTGACATTGTTTTGACTGGGATGTTTTTGTGTTCCAGCTCCCGGCATGAGAAGAGGTAACAGTGGGGCTTCTCTAGACAGTGGTGTGGTAAGTAGCAGCACTTTTCACTTTTAACAATCCATCTGCATGGATTCGCAAAAACTGTTGTAATAATCAGGGAGTGCTTTGTATTGTGAGGCGCTTAGAACTGGTTTAGGATTTGCGCCTTATACATATACTCATTATTATTATTTGCATCAGTTAAGTGAATAAGAGACTATTGAAGCCCATGCAGTGACTGACCAAAATGACATCACGATTAATTTGGACTGCACAGTGGCTTAATTATAGTGACTGAATAAAAAAAAAAGTTGCTTATACTGAATTTCAGGCAATGCAATACAGGAAATATATATATCTGGAGTGATCATTGTCAGTTGATAGAGGACTTCCTCATAGTTACACTACAATACACATACATGCAAGTTAAAAAAAACCCACCCATTATCAAAGCTACAATTTTTTTTGTTTACACATAAAAACAAGGAAGAAAATACTTGCTGTCGGAGGTTTAAAACTCAATTGGAATTCAGCACTCTGAATATAGACAATAGTAGTGAGTGGAATTTAAGACTCCCTAATTTAAGACTCCCTAATGTAAGACTACCTAATTTAAGACTACCTAATTTAAGACTCCCTAATTTAAGACTCCCTTTCTTTTAAGACCTTGTTTTCTCAGACTTTCTGTTGAGAACCTCTGTCAATGTTCCCCAATTTGATATAGCCCATCCTGTTTAAGACCTGATTTTCTCAGATTGTGTGAGGTCAAAAAAGGGGGGTTCCACGGGACACCATGACCAAAGTTGTGAAAAATGATGTGACTAGGACTTGAACTCACACTGCTTTTTCTACCTGTTTCAGGTGTCCGGCAGCGTGGGAAGCTCTGGTAGCCGTGACGACAGCGCCGGCCTGAGCCCTCAGCCAGTGCCAGCCCCCGCTCGCCCCCGTCCCTCCACCTCCAAAGCTCCCCCCACCCCTCCCCGCGTCAAGCCCCGCACTCCCATCATGATGCGACCGGGGCTGCCTGATGGCACGGAGGTGTAGAACGTTTTAGTTGTCTGTTATGTGTGGAAAGTTTCAACACAAACTTGTTTCAACACATCGTGTGGACTCTTACGAAAGAAATGGGGAAAAAAGGGATGTGTGAGTTGAGAGACAGCAGCATTGGGAGCGCTGTGCACAGACAGACAGACTGCTCTCTTCTGCATTTGTGATGCAATCATCAACTTTCCCAATTGTGTGAAATATCAACTTGATGACGCTGGGTTCTGCATTTACCATGCATCAGGATTTCTTATTTCTAATCAGGAAGTGGGACTTGACATCTCTACCGAATTTTGCATCACATTTCTTCTTTCCTTTGTGAATATTCTGCAAGTTCTAGGTGCAGATAAGCTTGTCAACTTGCCGGTTTCATTGGACTTTTCTCTTTTCTTCACGGTTTGTGGATTTTTGTGAAGCAGTGACAGCCGACTACAAACATAACAGAGTATCTGAGATTTGTGTGCTTTGAGTGCTGGGATGGAAATTAAGACCAAAAGACATACTTGCCTGGAACTAGGATTGAATAGTGCTTTCCGCAGTGATGAGAAGGAGAGAGAAAGTGTGTGCATCTGTGACAGTGTGTTAATATGTATGGCACCTATTGCAAAGGCTGGATTGAATAAATCCATTCTGCATGATCAAACAGGCTGTATGTGTTGTCAAACACGTGTACTAGTATATATGTGTAGAAAAAAACATGCTTTTAACCAGTTCTGTGTTTAGTATCGTCTCAGCGCATGCTTTGAAAACGAGATGAGTGAAAATCAAATAAAGATTGAAACACACAACTGCTTTTATAACAGTAACTGGTATTTGCAAGACAAGAGAATAACATCATGCCCTGTGTTTCTGTTTGCTGGTAAAAGATAAGTAAACTTTACGCATGAATCAAAGACAATTACCAAAAGAGAGGAAAGGAAAAAAGACACAAAATATTCTTGAGCAAAAAGGAGACAGAAGTTGGAGAGAATTTATGAGTGAACTTTTTGTAATTAAAAGTAATGGGTTGAAAGTAAGATCTGGGTACCCCCCGCGGGTTAGGGGGAAGAATTTACCCGATGCTCCCCAGCATGTCGTAAGAGGCGACTAACGGATTCTGTTTCTCCTTTTACCCTTGTTAAGTGTTTCTTGTATAGAATATAGTCAATGTTTGTAAAGAGTTTAGTCAAGCAGTATGTAAGAAATGTTAAGTCCTTTGTACTGGAAACTTGCATTCTCCCAGTAAGGTCATATATTGTACTACGTTGCAAGCCCCTGGAGCAATTTTTTGATTAGTGCTTTTGTGAACAAGAAACAATTAACAAGTGGCTCTATCCCATCTCCCCCCTTTCCCCGTCGCGATATAACCTTGAACGGTTGAAAACGACGTTAAACACCAAATAAAAAAAGAAAGATCTGGGTGAAGCGAAAGAAGTGTGAGCGTATGTGAGACGTAAGGTTGGATGGATTTATGTGAAGAAGAGCATAAGACCAAAGTCTTTCATTTCTGTGTTTCTGGGTTTTGTAGCTAACTAGTGCAGCTTTGTACTGCAAGAAATGTCACTACTTGCAGTGTTCAGTGCATCCTTGTAGATTTGGTCAGTTTTTCTGTGTAATCAGCTTTTTTGCAATTTCTTTCATTGTATCAAAACAAAAATGAGTTCGCACATCAGTCTGTGTGTGTGTGTGTCCTGCTTAGGCCTAAAAAAAAAATAGGTGTGGTTACGGTAACCCGACCTACCCTATTTTTAGGGGCCGATCCTATAACTTTTTATTACATTTGTCAAAAAAAAAAAAAAAAAAAAAAAAAAAACCTGTGCAAAAAACGCAATGAACGCGAAAGCGCCCGTGTCGCACACTTATTTCCCTGTCAAGTAGGTTTAAATTGTACACATTAGAAAAAAAAGTAAAAAAAAAAAAAAAGTGATTGCCTACCTACCTATATTTTTTCGGGCTATGTTACCGTAACCACACCTTTTATTTTTTTTGGCCTTATATACCAAAAATGTTCAACTTTCTGCTTTGGTTATTGGATTTTGTTTTCATCTTTTTAGTAAATAATTGATAGATGTTATCAGGTGCTTAGGTTATTGTAACCATGAGTTCACGGTTGCAGACCAAAGTGTCTGAACCTGTGCAAGTTTTGTTGATTTTATTTTATTAGCCAGGCCTGATTAACAGCACAAACATGATGAACTGACTTCAGTCTCTGGACTGTTTCAAGTGATCATTTGAAGATTCATGTATGTTTAGAAAGTTTCATGTACAGAATTGAATAAGAAACAGATACACTTTATACAGGCACTTTGACTGAATGAAATCAAAGCTCTGAAAGTGCACAAAATGCATTCATGATCAAATGATTTTTTTCTATCCCTTTTGTGAGTCTAGTTTGATAACACAGTCTTGATACAATGTGCACTTGCTTCTACAACTTTCACATATGTGAGCATTTGATCTCAGAGTGTGTTAAAGCTTGAAATGACATTCAACACAATTGAATAACCTTTTTAAAATTATATTTCTAATATTTTTCTTTGCTTTTCCATATACACTATTTTCCATGAAAGTGAAGAAGAATTTGATAGGATAGAACATTCAGTGTACTTCAGTAAGCCCTTTTCTTGAGATATATTTAAAGTACTTTTGTGCAATACAAATGTTGGTTTATCAAACAGCTAGACTGTACATATTTTATATCACAATATTGATGCCATAAAACTGTGTCTCTGTACTTTTAACTTTTTCTTCTTTTTCTCTCTCACCTGTGTAAATAATGCATAGATTTTCTTGTCAACATAAACTTACCTCTTTATGAATGCTGTGAAATTACTACGACTGAAAGGAATTTTTCATATGATCAATTTTGTTATCCTGGTTTGATGTGTGGAAGCATTAGATCTCGGTAGTTTATACATTCATAGTCTGTCGTGAAAAAAAAGGCCCAAAGTCTGGTTTACCAGTTTTACTAGCATTTGGAAAAGACTTTTCCTGCCCTGTTTTTTAGTCGAATTTTTTTCTTCTCATTTAGCGATGAAAGCTCGTCAGTGTTCATTGCTAATTATGAGCATCTGTTAAACACTTTGCACATGCAGAGGATTTGTATCAAAGTTCCTCAAATTTTTTTTTTTAACCTGTAAGTGTAATTGTTAAATTCTATGTGCTGTTCCACCTTTCCTTCTATGCAGACCTTTTTAGTACTTGTAGTCACACTGTAGATAAAGCACTTTTTTTTTTCGCCCTAGATGAACAGTGTACTGTGAAGTAGCTAATAGATGGTAGATCTTGCTTTGATAAGTTAGGCCAAACAAAAAAATAGGTGTGGTTACGGTAACATAGCCAAAAAAAATAGGGTAGGTAGGTAGGCAATCACTTTTTTTTTTAAAACTTTTTTTTCTAATGTGTACAAATTAAACCTACCGGTACTTGACAGGGAAATAAGTGTGCGACTCGGGCGCTTTCGCTTTCATTGCGTTTTTTGCACTCGGTTTTTTTTGTTTTTGTTTTGACAAATGTAATAAAAAGTTATAGGATCGGCCCCTAAAAATAGGGTAGGTCGGGTTACCGTAACCACACCTATTTTTTTTTTAGGCCTTATACAAAGTCGTTCAACTCAGACAAAAGTGTGTTCGTAGCCTAGAGCTGGTCTCTGGCAGCTTGTCTGTAGGGTTGGCAAAGGTTGGACTTGGATCAAAATAAAGAATATGATTGTGCTTGCATGGATTGTAAACTTGTTAGGCTTTTGTGTGGGGCATATATGGTCAAGTATTCAGAGCTATTCAGAAACATGGACGCTCCGTTGTTTCTTTGGGCAGCCTTGCTGTGTTTGTGGCGCTGTTTGAACTATCAAGATGTCGGCTTGTTTTATTTATATACTTTCGTTTTCTGTTTTTAGTTTGTTGTAAGTCAGAAAGACTGGTTTTCAGTAGCAAGCATGCTTCAGAAAAGTAAGATTTTTTTGTTTTAACTTTTTCTGTCTTTCTGTTTTTCTGTTTTATGAAGGCAGTAACATTCAGCTAATGAGAGCATTTAGTTTTGTTTTGTTGCCCTGTTAGTGCCCAGGATAGGACACCTGTTCAGTTTCATTTTGTTTCTTCGTTGTGCCTTCCATGGAAGGCTAAGCATTTTTGTTGAATTGTACATAGCGAAAGGTTGCTTATTTTTTTCATCCTTATTTAAAACGGAACAAGCAGCAGAAAAGTGAACATATTGTTTTGATGGTCCCTAAGTTATGGAGACAGAGAGGTGGAGTGTATGTGTATGTGTGTGTGCGGTCGTGCAAGGCACAGGTGCCTTGGTGCTGTCAACCGAATCGTTGAAGAATTGTTGGCGACCAAACCAGCAGAGTGGCGGGCCTTTCCCCGCACGCTGTGTGATCCCAGAATGCCGTGCTGTAGAAAGGTAGAGATAAGTCTGATGGTTGCCAAAAAAATAAAAATGAAAAAAATTCAAGATTGTTGTCTATGGTTTGCTAAAAAATGTTGTGGTGGTGGTGTGAATGTAGTGGTTCATTTCTGATGGACGTGTCTTTTGTGGTTGGGTGTTGATATGTTGTGAGTGCTTAGTGAGTTTCTCACTGAAAACACTAAGGATTTTACACACACACACACAAGTTCCAACCTTCAAGCTTGCACACATTCACATACACACCCACGCATTGGTACATTCTCAAGTTTTCCCCACCTTCCATATTCAAACACACACAAACGCACACAATCTCTAATGAGTTCCCCACCTTCCAGCTTGCTCGCCAATACACACATCCATATATATTCACTCACACACACACAATCTCTCAAGTTTCCTGCCTTTCATCCTGCTCACATCCAATCAAGCGCAGTCTTCAAATCAAATGTACCAACAGCAATGACTGAACGAAAAAATCATCTTATTCATCCAACAGTCCACTTTCCTAGTGGATACAAACATATGCAAATCCTCAAATACATGTTTGATGTATGAACTGTCAAATGCTGACAGCATAACGATGATGGAACTCTAGAAATACAATGAAACGTTTCCTGCAATGAAAGAACATGTCGATACATCGTTTTGCTTCTCCGAGGCGATTGTCAAATGCAATCATTAAGCTGTGTGAAAGAACCAGAGACAAATGCTTCTGATCGATCCAAGTCACTTACTGGCTGCATTTGATGGTGTCCCAAAAAACAATGATGCCAATGATAAAAATGTTCAGCTTGTGTCGACATTCATTTCGGACTCAGTATATTTTAAAAACTTCTTAGTTTGCCATTAATACTTCCTACATCAAAAATGCATGAACCAATGGCAAGGTTTGCGCTACGATCAAATAACTTGCACCTAGACAGCTGGCTGGGGCGCATTCACTGCCAAAGAGCTTGGGGGGAAAATGATGGCAGTTGCTGAATTCAGCAGCTTTATTCAAATGAACTAAAAAGAGTTATTACAAATTTTTGAGAAAAAAATAAATACAGGCAACAATACCTACAAAGCTGATTAATGCCAAACATCATCTTCACAAGAACAATTCAACCAAGTATTAAAAAAAAAAGAGAAGAATTTAAACAGATACAAAGAGATGACAAACCTGCTCAAGCACACCACTTCACAAAACAAGAGAACTGGCAAAAACCACAAGTCTATGTGTTCTGTCTGTTTCAGCCTATGGGGACACTTCTATGGAATATCTTTAAATACTTGAATCTAGCCATCAATGAACAGTAGGACCCGTTAAATTCAATGTTTTACCAGAGTACACATTTAAAAAAAACTTCACCCCACTTCAAACAGGCTGAGTAAAAAGGAGTTGGAATTTGCATGTAATGCCTCTGCTGGACATATTCTTCAGTAAATTTGCTGAAATGGGCACAACACTTTCGGCAATTTTTAGAAGCGTAACACAGACCTTGGCATCAGCCTTCAAGTGAGTGTGGAAGGTCTGCCCAAATGAGGGCGAAGTTTTCCACAATAAGAAAGAAGTTTCAGTGATTTACCAACTGCCCATGCCAAACAACACTTTTAGCAGCAGATTAAGATTACATACAGTCGCCATGGGCGAGTAAAAAATCCGCCGGGCTAGTAGAAACCGCCTGGCAACTCGCCCGGCTGGCCACTGAAAATTCTGGTCAAATGCAACCCTTTTGGTTGTAATATCGGGTTTTAAAGCCATATAAACACTGCAGATCAACTGTGGTATGTACCGGGCCAGCAAGATTTCTGCCGGGCTAGTGACTTTCTTGAAGTTACTCGCCCGGCTGACGATTTAAAATTTTAAGATTTGGCCATCCCTGACATACCACACAAACATCTGGGGCACTGCAAACCAGAATAATAAATTTTGTGACCACCCCACACCCAACAAAAAGGAACAAGAAAATGGAGAGAAAAAAACATGTCCTAACAAAGGGGAGATGATGCTACCAACAACAACTTGTCGAAATTCACAGGCCAGATCTAGATGCTCTTTCCATGAATTTCCAGTGTCAAAAGCTCACTTTACCTAGACAGTTTCAAAATATGTACACGTGATTACCAATAAAGCCCTGTGCGTAGGCTATGAATTCAAAGATCGCTGCCAAATACACTGCACAAAGACTTCACTTATAAAGTGAAATAAGGCCTACTCTTGCTTGCAAAGGAAAAATAATCTACTGAGAATTGAAACCAAAATAACTTGCTGTTTCAACTCCATAAAACTCAAAGAATGCTATCAGACATTCAACACATGTACATATATTCTGCATTCAACACATGTACATATATTCTGCATTCAACACATGTACATATATTCTGCATTCAACACATGTACATATATTCTGCCGCAACTTAAAACTCTCACCTTGGAACACATCACAAACCAACAAAAGCAATTCTTTTACCTGCATTCTACAACAAGAAACAGCTACAATGAAAATACACAGTCACAAAAGTATATGAATAATACCCGCACAGTGATAATCTCTGTGCCACTCTCTGCCACACATGAAAAATATTTAAACACCTCTCTTCAAACAGGAAGGAAATAGTACACACCTCACACAATTTCATTTCATTTTCATTTTCATTACTTTATTGTCCCATCGCTGGGAAATTCGGGTCGCTTCCTCCCAGTGGAAAGCTAGCAGCAACGGAGTCGCGCTACCCACGTGTCTGCGTGTTTAGGTGTATTCAGCCACCTGCACTTATGGCAGAATGACCAAGGTCTTTTACATGCCATTGTGGTGACACGGGGGTGGGACATGGCTTCCGTCTCTGGGTCTGCACATAAAGTTGACCCGTGTCCGTCCCGGCCCGAATTCGAACCTGCGACCTTTCGATCACAAGTCCAGTGCTCTACCAACTGAGCTATGTTTGTCATTTCACCTGTAGCTCAAACATAACGGCTCATGACAAAGCAGGTTTTCTTTTTTAGTCACAAGCTATGTTGTTGATCTGACATTTGTAAAGACATGTAATTCTCTGTCCACAAGTAAAATATTTTAAAATATCTTAAACTGGCGTCAAAAGAAGTCAATCTCTAAATTATGAAAACTGACAAGAAAACACTTGAACCGAGTGTATATTAAACAACAAAAATAAAGAAAGTAAAAAAAATAGAAAATATAATAATTTAAAACAGAATTAAAAAAGACAAGTACATGTATATGTGGGGAGTGTGTGTGTGTGTGTGGGGGGGGGGGGGGGGTGTCAAAGAGGTGAAAGTAATGACTAAGTCTCGCAACTAGGTACACACAGTAAAGAGTAATATATTTCCCATCACTCATTCCTCGTGACGTTCATCCAACACATTTAACCAAAGCAAAATGAAAACGCAAACATATTTACACATTACACTCCACTCTTCAGTAACATCAAATGATGGTCTTTTTATACAAAGTTACTACAGTCCATGCTGATTAAATGTACCTGGTACAAAAAAGACAACGTACCATAGCTGACTGTCCCTCAAAACAACACCGTCTTAAATACAACACATTCATCTATGATTATATAAAAGCAATAATCCAGTGAACAAAACACGACGATACACACGACTCCTTTATTTTTTCACTCTCTTCAAAATTGATGGGAATTCCTTCCATTTTTCACCCTAAAAGTAACTTTTTTCCACTTCTCTGTTTCTTGCATCAACCGAGTTTACACACTTCCTCTTCAAAAGATCTGATTTAAGTGTTACTGATAGATCATGTATTACAGTCTTGGGAAATCTTGCAAAACAATGTCAAGTGTGTTGTATAATTATATGCTGCACAGCTGTGTACACAGCACAATCATTGGTGTCACGTTTTGTGTATGTGTATCAGGGCAAAAACACTTCAGAATTGAGATTCCATGTCAACATTCATGATGAAATAGTTACTGCTTCGCCTCGTCAAATCAGCAGAATTATCAATGAAATTAATGCAACAAAATCATCAAAGGCATGTTTGAAGACGTGGAACACAGACACAGACTTGTGAAATCTAGAAACAATCAACTATGAAACGAGAAACATGTCTGTGAATTTGAAAAAAGCGAAACGAATCTCATGCATTACACAGGTAGGTGTAAGAGGTCTCCACACCAGAATTATATTACACACTCTGCGATAGGCTATTTACAACATGGAGAGTGTGACTTGGGTCCACAAAGGTAAGTCAACGCATTTCTTGTGAATTATTGCTGGGATCAACTTTTGTTTCACTCGTAACTTAGCCACACGGTCACCTTCAGTTTCTGCACCTTCAGCTTTGTCATTTACTGTTCCTCCATGCGCTGTGTATGTGTTCTCTCTTTGCAATTTTACTTTACAACTTTTTATACTACAATCTATTGCGTTTAAATGTACCTGGTACAAAAAAAGATATGTACCATAGCTGACTGTGCCTGTTTTAAATACAACACCCTCAGGGGGGGAGGGGTGTGGAGGGAAATATCTGTTCTAGGTGTGTTTTCTTCTCTGTTGCTGTGCACTGTATCAGATACAATCTGTCCCCCACTGCTGTCTGTCTCCAGTGACTAGAGCCATCACAGGTGCATATAGCCGTTCAGGGGGGTCCCAGTGCATGCACATTGGCTTGACAATTTCACCAAACAAAGCAGTGGCCTTCTTCCATGTCTGTTCGACTTTTGAAAACACTTACAAATCATACTGGCAGAAGCAATTTCTGTTAAAGGAACTGTCATACAATGACCTCAACAAACCCTACTTCACAGCTGTGACCTTTGTACAAACAGTCTTCTATTGGATGAAAGTTGAAAGAATGGGTGCACAAAAAACTACCGTATTTGACAGTTGGAGGCAATTTACACATGCTTGTACACGAACTAAAAACTATACCCAGCAATCAATGTTTCATATTGAATAGTTTGATCATCGACTGTATAGATACTGACGTGGCATTTAAAAAAAAACATTTCCATGACCTGAATTTGTCCACTCACACACACAACTACAGAAAATGAAGAGAGTATACAGTATAAGAAGACCCACACAGACAAAAGCCTAGCATTACGTGCAGATACATACACATATTTGTCAGCGTATTTTTCTACTGCAATGAACATTGGTTTGTTGTTGATGCTGTTCCCCGTCAGCCACAGGAACACAGGACTTCCAACATACACTCGGTCATGTCGCAAATCAGACACAAAGGTCCTGTACAGCTTTTAAGACGGGTAGAGAAAGGGGGAGGGATGGGTGAAGGGGAGGGGGAGAGAGAAAGGGCTCTAGAGGACAACTGGAGGGGGAGAGGGAGAGAGCAGGGTGGACACAAAAGACCATAATTCTCTAGCAATCCTCAGTATACTCACTAGCAACCAAACGCTAACAAAAATCATGTATTTGGACCAAAATGATCAATAGCTAGCAGCCAGACGCAAAACTCGGATTATAAGAACTCTCAACAACACAAAGATGATTTGAACATGAACCAAACACAGTACTGTAATAATTATGTTACAATGACCCACTTTACTTTTCATCGACACAGCAATCCTCCAAAAACTCATTGCCCAGCTAGCAACAAAGATGGGGCCATAGATCTTTATGCCTCCGACTGCTGACAGAATGAGTGAAAATGGTGCAAGGGAGGGGTTGTACACACGCAGACCCAAAATTTGGTATAGCTTCGCAACAACACTTCAACACCCTACAACTCATCAGCTACACAGACGGTGATATGGACCTACACCAACACATCTCCAGCCGCCGACCCAGTCAGTGAGAACGATGCCAGCGCGGGAGAGCACACACACGGACCTGAAAGCGTGGGGGTTGGGGGGATTTATGACGGGCAGCGGGAACAATGTCATGATGCTGCCACGTCACTGGTGCGCTGGGTGATGTCCGACAAGGGGGTCACCGCCTCTTTGACCACACTGGCTGCCGTTACCACCACTGTTGTTGTTGTTGTTGGTGGTGGTGTTACTGATGTACTGTCTGTGGTGGTGGTGGTGGTGGGCAGGACAGGTGTCACGGTGGTAGCTGTGTTTACACTTTTTGTTTGACTCTCCCCCTCCCCCTCCTCCTTCTCTTTCTGTTCTGTTTCCACCACCTCAGCCTCCACCTCCTCTTCCTCACCCTCCTCCTCCATCTTCTCTTCTTCATTGTTCTCCATTTCCACATCCTCCTCTTCCTCCTCCTCCTCCCCTTCCTCTTCCTTACCCCCATCCCCTTCCTCCATCAGCACCAGTGAATCCCCCTCCTTCTCCTTCTCCACCCCTCGCTCTGACTCCTTCCCCCCTTCCCCCCCTTCCTCTGTCTCTGTGGCGTCATTCACCATCACACTGTTCTCTGCGTCCACAGACACAGACACTTCCTCCTCCTCCTCCTCCTCCTCCTCAGCCGCTGCCGCCACCGCCGCTTTCTTTTTCTTCTCCGCTTCCCTCTTCTCCTCGGCGGCCTCCATCTTGGCGGTGGCAGTCTTGAGGGCGGCCAGGTCGCTGTTGATGGCGCTGAGGTTGGCGGAGGTGTTGAAGCCATCGTCGTGCGGTTCCTGCTTGATGTGGGTGCCGTCTGGCGCTGTGCTACCGGGCCGGCGCCGGCAGACGCGACACATGTATTCCTCGTCCTCCTTGATCTCCTCCTTGTCCAGTCCCACACACTTGAGGTGGAACCACAGCTCGCAGCAGTCACACTGCACCCAGTTCACCGCCTCACCTAAACACAGTGCACACAGTATTAGGAATATGTCACAATATTAAAATTGAATACATTTTTGTGGAAATCAACAGTATTTTTACACTGTCAACACTTTTGTTACACTGTCAACACTTTTTATTAGCAGGAAGTTTAGGAGAATTATGAACCGTATTATTAACTGTATTATCAAGTGTGTTTGACACTGTATTATCATTTTTGTGAAGAGCACTAGTACGGATCTTCACTGCATGTCAAGACTCTTGTCTGTCCTGCTATACAATAAGCAAAATCAAGGTTAATCAGATTGCACTCACAGGTTCACTTCAAATCTGCATTCGAAAATTTTATTGTAAATTTTCATTTAATAAATATACCTACCCGAATCACATGTAGCAGTTGACTCAGTCTAAAGTGCTAGGTCTGAAAAGGCTACCCGTCTAAGGGGAGCAACCCCAACTAAAAAAGTGTAAACGTAGCTATGGTAATGACGACGCACCCAGGGAGTTACCTCCCCTCCTGCGTACTACGTCACTACTGCTACTGACCACGTGACCCCTATCATTCGACTCGAAGAATAAAATCTCCAAATCATAAGCGGGGTAGGTGGGAGGGACTACGATATGTGATTCGGGTAGGTATATTTATTAAATGAAAATTTACAATAAAATTTTCGATTAAATTACATATTCCTACTCCGAATCACATGTAGCAGATTGAAACAACAAGGCGGTGGGCAAGAAAAAAGTTCAAACTCACTCTCAAATCCTTGTCAAGAGCTGACCCCCTGCCACCATGGCAGGCAAAGCTCTAGATCCATCCTGGCGAAGAGCCGAGATGTCACGCAGGTAAAAATTCATGAAGACATCCTCGGAACGCCAGTATGCGGTGTGTAGCACCTCCTCCAGTCTTCTTGATCGTAACACGGCCAAGGAGGAAGCCCAAGCTCGCGTCTCGTGAGCCCGAGCTGATTCCAGAGGAAGGACAGGCTGTGTCCCCCCTTCATTGCGGCGGCTCCACTCGTAAGCATGCTTAATGAGCGCCGACACCCACCGGGCCAGAGTCGTCTTAGTGATATCCTTATGTCTCTCCGTATTGAGAGAAATAAACAAAAGCTTTTGAGCTGCGGATCTAAGAGACTGAGCACGAGCAAGGTAGATGTGAAGGGCTCTAACAGGGCAATTTACTAAGTCTGGGTCATTCGGAGCCAGAATAGTGGACAACGGCCTGACATGAACCAAAGGCGAAGCTCGCTCGGGAGCCTGGTTTTTCGCAAGAAACTCAGGCCGAAACCGCAAGGTAACGGACCCATCTGATTCAAAGGAAATGTCGTCCGAATTACCGGAAAGAGCGTGGATCTCACTGCCCCTTCTTGCCGATGCTAGCAGCAAAAGGAAAAGGGACTTGCGTGTAAGGTTCGCAAAACTGGCATCTCTGAGAGGTTCGAAATCCGCTGAACGCAGAAACTCCATGACCAATAAGAGATCCCACTTAGGAACGGGCGTACGGGACTTGACGTCAGAAAGGGAAGCGCCCTTGATGACTCCCGCGATCACGCCACTAACATCTATAGAGCGACCTATCTGGCGTAGGGTCGCCGAGATGGCCGATCTTCTTACTTTCAACGAGGCAGCGGAAGCTCCCTGAGAGGACATGAAAGCAAGATGGTTCGCCACGTGCATCGTGCGGGGCGCCGTAGCATCCAGCCGATGCTCGTGACACCAGGTAACCCAGGCCCTCCAATGTGACTCATAAACGGACGAGGTAGATGCTCTGTGCGAGCGTCCTACCAGGTCCATGGTCAGATCTGATGCCCCTTTGCGCCTCAGAGAAGACCGCACAACCTCCACGCGTGAAGATTCAGCATCTGAGGCTCTGCGTGGAGGCTGCCGGTGTGAGGCTGAACCAGTTCTCCTCGCGTGAGAGCGAGAGGAATGGGAGGGCCCTGGGCGAGTCTCAGCAGGTCCGGGAACCACGGCTGAGACGGCCAAAGAGGAGCGATCAGCAGGAGGGACGGGCCCTCCTGCTCCGCCTTCCTGAGAACTCGCGTGAGCAACTGGAATGGCGGGAACGCGTAAGCCTCCAGGCCGGACCAGGAAATGTCCATCGCGTTCGTCTCCCACGCCTCGGGATCCGGGAATGGTGAGACGAACACTGGTAGTCTCTTCGAGAACCTGGTGGCAAAAAGGTCCACCTGAGGTTTCTGCACAAGAGACCAGAGACGATCCAGCGCTCCGTGAGTGATGGTCCACTCTGTTTGAAGCACTCTGTCGGAGCGGCTGAGCGCGTCCGCCAGAGTGTTCAAGCTTCCGGGCAGGTACCTGGCCGAAAGCCTGATTTGATGCTCTGAACACCAAATCAGGATCTCGCAGGCCCTGGCCGAAAGCGACGGAGACCGCGACCCTCCCTGCTTGTTGATGTAAGCAGCCACTGTCGTGTTGTCTGTAAACAGACGAACATGCTTGGCCTGAAGGGAGGGCCGGAACTTGTCCAGAGCTAGAGCCACGGCTTCTAGCTCCAGCAAGTTGATGTGCTGCATCCTCTGATCTGCCGACCACAGACCTGACGCAGTCAGCTGGTCTGTGTGAGCCCCCCACCCCACCAAGGACGCGTCCGTGAACAGGTCCAAGTCTGGGGCAGGAAGGGCTATCGGCACGCCCCTGCACACCCACTCCGTGTCCAGCCACGGAAGGGTAGCGGATTGGAACCATCCCCGGAGAGGGATGAGGGCATTCCAATCCACCGTGGGAGAGTCCACGAACGGCTTCAGCGCCAGCTGAAAGGGACGTTTGTGGACCCTCCCCAAGGGGACCAGGAGAGCCATGGACTCCATCTGCCCTAAGATGGAGGCCAAAGTCCGCAGGGAGGCCCTCGGGAGAGGCAAAGTGGAGCGTATGCACGCCTGGAGCTTGTCCACCCTCTTCTGAGAGGGCTGAACAGTCCAAGCCACCGTGTCGAAAGACATTCCCAAGTAGGTGAACGTCTGACACGGCGCCAGCTCCGACTTTGATCGGTTGATCGAGAAGCCAAACAAGTTGGCCTCCCGAAGAACCGATTGGGTATCCTGCTCGCACCCCGCCTGACTCTGACTCAGGATGAGCCAATCGTCCAGGTAGGCACGTAGCCGGACACCCCGCGACCTCACCAGCGCGCAGACCTGTCTCACGACCATGGTGAAGACCCAAGGGGCGAGAGACAGGCCGAAAGGAAGGGCGCGAAACTGGTAAACCTGACTTGCCCACCGGAAACGAAGCCATTTCCGGTCGGCTGGATGCATAAGAATATGGAAGTATGCATCCGTCAGGTCGATGGAAGTCGCCCAATCTCCCGGGCGGAGAGAGTCCCTGACCGACGCTGGCGTCTCCATCTTGAACCTTATCTCCCTCAAAAAGGTATTGAGGAACGACAGGTCCAAGACAGGACGCCATGCCCCTGAGGCTTTGGGGACGGCGAAAAGCCGTCCGCAAAACCCAGGGGAACTGTGGTCGAGGACTTTCTCCACTGCGCCCTTCTGCACCAGGGAGTCTATTTCCGACCGAAGGACGGAAATGGCTTCCTGCGAGGAGGGAGGCCTGAACGCCGGCGGACGCCTGACCAGAGGTGCCTTGCCATCTTTCCAGAGAAGACGGAAGCCCGACCTCACGACCCCCACGATCCATTGACTCTGTACGGACACGAGCCAATGGGAAAGTGCCCTGGAAGGGCCCCCCGCCATCACCAGAGTGGAGGGCGGGGTGGGGGGGAGATCGGGAGCACTTCATTGGGGGTGAGGCTTGCTTCCAGAGCCGCCTCTCCCCCTGCCGGAAGACGGTCGTCTTCTCGAGCCCCGAGAAGAGGAACGTCCACGACCCTTGTCTGCCGGTTTGGGAGGGCCAGCAACCTTAGCCTGCTTAGGCTGAGAAGGCTGAGACTGCTTGGACTGCTTAAGGCTGTGCAGGGAAAAGTCAGAGAACTGCTGGTCCCTGTTAGCCTGAATTTCCTGTCTTCGGGCATCAAAAACGAGATGCCCAAAGAGGGAACCCTCCAAGACCGGTGAGGCACGCAAAGTGTCCTTGGTCGCCTGATCCGAAAACTGAGAGTGTGACAGGAAGAGATCCCGACGACACATAACAGAGTGCGCATAGTGCACCGCGGAAAGTCTCATCTGTTCTTCATTGACCCTCGCAAGAGCGGCCAACAAAGTGGAGACGTCATCCGCATCCTGATCCTCGCTGAGAGAGAACGGATTCAGTGAATCAGTGAGGGCACGAGAGAGAGCCCGAATGAGAGTCTCAGCAATGGAGGCAAGCTCCAGCTGCTGACGCCCTGCCTCTTCAGAAGCAATGAGAGTGTTCTCAGAAAAGAGCACGCCGTCATCCTTCTTGATAGGCTTGGCCAACAAGGCCAGCATCTCCGGAGGAACTGTCAAAGATGAACGCGGGAGAGCGAACGCATCCAACAAGTTCCTAGGAGACTTCTGCAAAACCAATCGCTTGTGAGACGACAGAGCGAATGCAGAAGCCTGAGAAGGCGAAGCCAACCACTGCTGAGCCAGCTCCGGAACAGAGCCGTGAGGCACGAGCAGCGGAACCGGAAGTGAAGGAATTCCGCTTCCGGAAGGAGATGGCTTGGCCAACACCTGAGAAAGCTGAAAAGCTATGGATGGAGACTCCAAAAACCGGAAGTATGAGTCATCCTCCTTCCCAGTGCGAAAGTCGGCCATCGCGGACGGTGCCGTCGAAGCGGCAGCCGAAGAGACCGAAGCCCCCTCCGCGAAATATCTCGAAGTGACCTCAGCAGCGGCCTCAAGGGCCACTTTGAGTCTCTCCGGATAACCAACACGTGCAGCCTCGCTGGCGACGGACTGAATATCCGAAACATCCGGCGAAGGACCGAAGTCCACGTTGCTGGTAGAAGGGCGGTGAACACCGTAACCGGAAACCGGAAACCCGTCCACTCCAATACCATCCGAACTCATGCCCTGACTAGGGAAAGAGTAAGAGGACGGCATGCCCGCAGCCGCCGGAACCGGAACCGCAGTCGAAGCCACAACCGAAGACGGAAGCGCTGACTGCCCCGGCCAGGGCTGAGACACCTGCCCAAAGGGCTGGTGATGCCCCCCCGCGACTGCCACCTGAGAGGAAGCGGAAGCGGAAGAAGCAGCAGATCCGGTCTGAGCCGGAAAAGTATCAGACGCGACCGCGAAAAGCGGAAGCGCAGACACTGTGGACGGCGGCCGGAAGGCCGAATGCCCAGAGGGCCACGTCCGGTCAACCCCGGAAACGACCCCAGCGGGTGCGTACATCGGGGGACCTATGCTTCCGGCGAGTGCCGGAAGCGCAGCAGACGGAACCGGCTGGTCGACTCCGGAAACGACCCCAGCGGGTGCGTACGTCGGAGGACCTACGCTTCCGGCGAGTGCCGGAAGCGTCGAAGCCTGAACCAAATGCCGCCATTGCTCATCGACACGATGGTCTTCCGTGAAGCCAAAGTGAGAACGAACAGGGGTTTGCGGGTCGTGAACCCGCCGAAAAGGGCTGCTTCCCAGCAGGGAGCGTCCAGCGGCCTCACGAGGGCCTACGGACCAGCCCAACTTACTTGCGTCGCCAACCACAGCGGTAGAAGGCACAGAAGCAACCGCCTCGGTCAAGGACAGCGTCACAGCCGGAAGCGGAAAAGAAGCCATCGACGGGACAACGGAAGTCGGCGGCTGAGAACGCACCAACTCCTCTCTCACCAGCGTGCGAAGCTCGGGAACCAGCGAAGAAAGCAACGATGAAACCAGCGACGTCGAATCTGCAAGCGGCAGAGAAGACAAGCGAGAAACACAGGTACGCGTAGGTTGATTAGACTGCCCCACAACCGGCTGGTCATTTGGGGCAGAAATAGGGACCGTCATAACAGTATTGTTAGCCGCGTCAGAAACCACAACCAAAATAGGCTTAGGGACAGAAGTGGAAGACTTGGGTTTAATTTTCCCTTTCACATCAGCCTTGCCGCGCTCGCGCTTTTTGTCTCCGTCAGACATGCTGACAACAAAATGGAGACACAAAATTCCAAAATGGCTACCACAAAATACGTGACCAACACGTGGCCGAAAATTTCAAGTAGCAACTGAAAATTACGTTCGATACAAGTAAAGGAACGAGCTCACCAACTACCAGTGCAGCGGGTGAAGAGACGGGTGTGGGTGCCGGTGGGTGTCTAAGCAAACACCAAACAGCGAAAATCCACTAGAGCCAAAAAATTCACGACCTGCTCCCTAGAAAGCTGAAGTGTCGAATGCTAGGGGTCACGTGGTCAGTAGCAGTAGTGACGTAGTACGCAGGAGGGGAGGTAACTCCCTGGGTGCGTCGTCATTACCATAGCTACGTTTACACTTTTTTAGTTGGGGTTGCTCCCCTTAGACGGGTAGCCTTTTCAGACCTAGCACTTTAGACTGAGTCAACTGCTACATGTGATTCGGAGTAGGAATATGTAATTTAATCTTCCTCAAAGGTAACAGGACTTTATTCCTCTTTTCACATGTGACTTGCCTTCCATTTAACCTCTCTTTAGAATTCAAACTGAGATCCAGCTACCTGCTCATAGTAATGTAAAAACACTTACCAATGGGCTTCAAGCACTTTGGAGCAGCGCAATCTTCGTCGTTATCGTCATCGCTGTCGTCCTTGGATGACTTTTCCTTCTTGACTTTCACCTTCTTCACTCTCTTCTTCTTCTCCCCCTCCTTGTTGGCGTTCTCTGCTTCCTGTTTCAGCTTCATCAGTTTCTTCTTTTTCTTTTTCAGTTTGTCGCCTGGCAGTCCCGGCAGTCCTTCCTTCAGCTTAGCTGCAACCACAACTGTCAAAGGTCACAGTTAGTCATCACCACAAGCACCACCGCAAGAACATCTTGACATAACATTTTTTGTCTCTGTTTGATCAAGGTTTTAGCTGTAAATGAATAAATGTGTACTCATTGTCTGATATAGTCAGATTATTTATATTTGAGTAAGCGTATGAGAGTGTGTGTGTGTGTGTGTGTGTGTGAGTGAGTGAGTGAGTGAGTGAGTGAGTGAGTGAGTGAGTGAGTGAGTGAGTGAGTGAGTGAGTGAGTGTGTGTGTGTGTGTGTGTGTGTGTGTGTGTGTGTGTGTGTGTGTGTGTGCATGCCCATATTTCCGATCCCCTGTGAAGTACCTTAGCTGTAAATCGGGGTTGGCGGGAGGGCATTAACTATGTGATTCGGGTAAGTATATTAATCAAATGAAAATCTATTATTGAAATTTTCGATTAAATTACATATTCTTACTCCGAATCACATATAGCAGATAGCTTCAACAAGGCGGTGGGAAAGAAACATCTAACTCCCTTTTAAGTCCTAGAAAGGAACTGGCCCGCTGCAACCAAGACAGGAAGGGACCGAGAACCATCCTGTCGGACCTCGGCGATGTCTCCTAAGTCAAAGTTAATAAAGACCAAGCCGAGCGCCAGTAAGCAGTGCCAAGCACTTCATCCAATCTCCGAGACCGTAAAACGGCCAAGGAAGAGACCCAAGCCCTGGATTCATGGAACCGAGCCGAGTCAAGGGGAAAGACAGGTTGCGCCCCCCCCCCCCCCCCCCCCCTATTGGAATGTCGATGCCAATGCCCAAAGTAATCCAGTTAGGCTAAAACCACTGAGTAGTCAAGTGTTCAACCTTCAAAGCTTCAACCGGGGTGGGATCCTCGGAGAAACAATCCCCCTTGTGCTCCCAGGGTAGGACATACAGGCCAGGAGCTAAGGGTGGGGTAACCCCTACAGAAAACCTAGAGGGCTGAAGACGGAGGTATGGAGCCTGCATGGCGCTTCTCGAACAAATCACTGTACCACGCATTATCTGCCATCATGAAACTTGGAGACAGAACTGATCATACTGGACTTGAAGTTTAGCATTGGCGAACGACAAGAAGAAGAAGTCAAGTGTTGAAACCAGCTCTGAATTGGAAAGACTTGATTCAGTCTTGAGAGAGTGAATCCCAAAGCGGCTAAAGCGCTAGCGGGAAAGGTTTATCATAAGTGTCACTAGCCAGTAGCTATGAACTCCAATTAACCTAGAATGGAAGCAAGCGCCCTATCTCCTCACAAAAAGCGAGAGTGACGCCTGAGTACCTGATACCAGAGTCCCTCTCGGTGGAAAAAAGCTCATGATAGGGCATAAGCGTTCCTGAAGTTCCTAAACCTTAAGAAACGCTCACCCTGAACCGAGGCTGTGAAAACAGCCTGTTCCGATCCGGTTAGCCAAAAGTAGGCTCCTGCTGGTGCATGACTTGCTTCGAGTGCTTACCCAAGCATGACCAGGAGTGTGACAACGTACTGCTTTTCTGCGTTAGAGTCCGTGTCTAACCAAGACAAGGACTCATTGTATTCATGGGTTGTGACAGAAAACGCCAATTAAAGAACATGGCTGTGATCTTTGGACGTCGTTCCCGTCGAGTAAGCTTGACAAGGATGCCGTAAACCGGCAGTCCTGTTGCCCTCAGAAAAGAGATGGTCGGAGGAACTGGAAACCAGAACCACCCGACAGAAGAATCCTCTACCACTTCCTGCCTCAGAAGGCAGAGATGGTAGAAGGTAGCAGCTTGCCACAACAGTGTGGTCGGCGTAACCGTATAACGGAAAACCCAACTGACCGCAAGTTAATCTCTACCAATCCATGCAAAAGCAGAGGGAGATAGAACTAGGAAGCAGCTTCACTCCATCCCAAGGTTTGCATACTTTGGCATGATTGTCTTTCGGTCACCGTGAGGGTTTGTCCTTCTTAGCACTGAGTGGACAAACTTACGCACGCACGGATCGTTCCAGGGCATTGGCATTTCCTTCCAATAGAAAGGGGGGGGGGGGGCAGCTTGTCTTTCCCTCGACTCGGCTCGGGTTTAATCCAAGGCTTGGGTCTCTTCCCGGGCCGTTTTACGGTCCAGGAGATTGGAAGAAGTGCTGGGCACAGCTTACTGGCTCTCTGAAGTTGTCTTTCGCAACTTTTGCCTGAGAGACATCGCGGCTGTCAATCAGGATGGTTCTCGGGTCCTTTCCTGCCTTGTCGGCAGTGGGCCAGTTCCTGGCAAGGGTTTTAGAGTGAGTTAGATTTTTCTTTCCCACTGGGCCCTTCCTGACTTGTTGGCAGCGGGCCAGTTTCTGGCAGGTTTTTTTTAGAGTGAGTTAGATTTTTCTTTCCAACCGCCTTGTTGAAGCTATCTGCTATATGTGATTCGGAGTAAGAATATGTAATTTAATCGAAAATTTTATAAGTAAATTTTCATTTGATTAATATAGTCTTACCCGAATCACATAGTGAATTCCCTCCCGCCGACCCCGCTTACGTTTTTTTAGTTTTCTTTAAAGCCGTATGATGTTGCCACGTGTTGAGTGGCGGTAGTGACGTAGCATACACCAATGGGAGGTAACTCCCCGGGTATATGGTCATTACCATGGCTACGTTTACACTTTTTGTGGTGGGGTTGCTTCGCTTTAAATTTTTTAAGACGGGTAGCATTTTTCAGACCTTTGCATCTCTGACTGCGTCAATGCTATATGTGATTCGGAGTAAGAATATGTAATTTAATTTCAGTTTGTGTCTCTGCATAGTATGATAATTATGTGTAGTTTTAACATACATTTTCTTGTCTTTTTCTCAAAGTCACTGTTTATACCCATTTTTTGTACATCACAGTCACACACACACACACAGACACCCACAGACACAGACACACACAAACATACAAGTCATTCAAACACACACACGCACACACACACAAACATACAAGTCATTCAAACGGCCAGCAAACCATAACACTTACTAGGACGGCTTTCAAATCCATCTTTGTTGACCTTGAGCTGGACCTTGTCCTTGCGTTTCATCTTTTTCTTGAGGGGCTTGTCCGCTGAGCCCACCGCCCCCGGCTCCACCTTGATCTTCTTGACCGGCCCTCCCCCCTCCACCTCCCCGCTGACCGGCGAGGTCGTCGTGCCTCCCGGCGTGTCCGTGGTGTTGGCTACCACTCCATTCTCCTCGCTGACAGCGGCCGGCTTCTTGCGTTTCAGTTTCTTCTTCTCCTTGAGAAGTTTGACCTTGGCCTTGTTGGCCTTGACCCCGTCCTTGTCCTTCAAGCGCTTGACCTTGACTAGCTTTTTCTCGCCCCGCCCCTCCTTGACACCCCCGCCCACCATGTTTTCTGTGTCCTGTTTGAAGAAAGAATGAAGTCATGATTTTCTTTCATTCCAGAAGGTTATAAAAGGAAAATCTAGTTAGTAAGAACAGTCCTTCTATCATGCTGTAAGCCTATTAGTCACCTGGGAATTTTGCTTTCCTTGTCTGTTTTGGAGTAGGAGAAGGACGTTTTGAGTTTTATTTTCTGTGATCCGCTTGGCCCAAAACGTTGTCATATTTGGTTACCCCAAACTTGCAATATTAACAGCTATTGTGTTTTCAGCGTAGCAATAGGGTCCGATATTTAGACGAGACAAGTATACTCGTCGGCATTATACTTGTTGGAAAAACCCACGGATATGTATTACGGAGAAGACACGAGATAACCGGATGTTTAGCATTACGTCAATATGCTAGGAATCATATGACGTCATGACGTATCATGCTTGCCTACGTATATTCTATGTTCGAAAGTCTGACTTCTGTTGGGGATTTACGTGATGAAGACTGCGGTAAATTTGTAGATGATAAGAGAACAAGGCTTGTCTCAGAAGAAACGACTAAATGTTTCAGACCGGTAACTTCATTTCAACATTGCACTATACAATGGACGTTCTATGTGACAGAAGAGTTTGCTGATTTTGTGTTAAACACTGGAAAGATCTTTCTTTATTTGGTGTTTAACGTCGTTTTCAACCAATTGTTTCTTGTTCACAAAAGCACTAATAAAAAAATTGCTCCAGGGGCTTGCAACGTAGTACAATATATGACCTTACTCAAGTTACTGGGAGAATGCAAGTTTCCAGTACAAAGGACTTAACATTTCTTACATACTGCTTGACTAAAATCTTTACAAACATTGACTATATTCTATACAAGAAACACTTAAGGGTAAAAGGAGAAACAGAATCCGTTAGTCGCCTCTTACGACATGCTGGGGAGCATCGGGTAAATTCTTTCTCGTCCCAACCAATATGGGACTCCCCCTAACCCGCGGGGGGCCCCATTGGAAAGATCGTATACTAGAATCAGAGATAGGTCGCTTCAGATTGCAGCTACTTGAACTTTGCAAGGTTTGTTGCCTGTTAAAGAACTGGATTTTACACGTAATGTATGTCATGTACAGTAAGCAACAAAAAACACACACACAAAGCAAATGGCATCGTCTGTCGACTAGTCACAGAAACAAACCTGGCGAGGTATGCGTGTACTTTATACACGTGGAAGAAACCGGAACCATGCGTCTTTGTTATTGCCGATATCGTTTGGATATCGGCAAAAAATTACCAACTTCCGTAGCGTTATCCTTTGATGATCGCAATAGGGATGTGTGAGACCATCCAATCACAGCCCCCGAATTCCCCCACGTGTCTATCAGAATAGCTATATCCATGTATTGAAAAGAAAGCAACCAACTGAGTGGGGCGGGGATATAGCTCAGTTGGTAGCGCGCTGGATTTGTATTCAGTTGGCCGCTGTCAGCGTGAGTTCGATCCCAGGTTCGGCGGAAATTTATTTCACAGAGTCAACTTTGTGTGCAGTTTCTCTTCGGTGTCCGAACCACCCCCCGTGTACACTACATTGGGTGTGCACGTTAAAGATCCCACGATTGACAAAAGGGTCTTTCCTGGCAAAATTGCTTAGGCACAGTTAATAATTGTCTACCTATACCCGTGTGACTTGGAATAAGGCCGTGAAAGGTAAATATGCGCCGAAATGGCTGCAATCTACTGGCCGTATAAAATTTCATCTCACACGGCATCACTGCAGAGCGCCTAGAACTGTACCCACGGAATATGCGCGATATAAGCCTCATTGATTGATTGATTGATTGATTGATAAGCATAACATTAGAACTGACATTTCTAACCCATCACACACATATCCACAAAAACACCCATCAACTTACACATAGGTACTTATTCTATTTTTGTCTCTCCTTGCTTGTTTGTTTGTTTGTTTCTTTCTTTCTTTCTTTATTTATTAATTCATTTATTTGCTTGTTTGTTGTCTTGTCCGTCTGCCTGTTTACTTTGCTTATATGTATATTATTATATCACTGATGTATTATAATGTTTCTGTTTTAGATGCAGTAATGAAAGGTTGCAAGACTAGACTCTGCCTAAAACCTTTCTCCCAATGTATTGAAGATGAGTCAGTCAGTCTCCCTCCCTCCCCACACACCTGAAAGTCGAGGAATCTGGCATCAGCGTGCACGTGGCAGGCCTGCAGCAGTTTCCAGATGTGCTGTGTCTCGTCAAGCGTGACCTCCAGCAGGTCCCCCTCCATCATCAGCTCCTCCAGCTGGGCGCGCATGGTGTCCGAGATCTCCAGCAGCGGCCACTCCGACTGGCGGGGAACCAGCGGCGTCTTGCGGGCGTGTTTGCGAGGAGAGCCGTCTGGCGAACAGTGGAGAAAATCTGGTCATTTATCTTTGATTATTTCTTTACAGACTTGTCTTGCGTCTTCTGAGCAAGTTCTTTGGACAAATTTGTCAGATAAGTTTATCATCTGTAGCATACGTTTATCATCTGTAGCATAAGTTTATCATCTGTAGCATAAGTGCTGGTCTGTCTGTCCACTTAAAAGACCATTGGGTTGAACTACAGTCAATGTAATGTTTTGTTTTGTCACAAATTAAATGTTCCAATAACATGCCCTTCTTGTTTTTTGATTCTCAATTTTGGAACGTTGGCTTACTGACTTGTCAGCCTTTGATATATGCTTCAAAAACAACTAAATAACAAGAAGAGCAAACGCTCGATCGAGTCACTTTCGCAGTTCTGAATATTATATGAGGCATCAGATGGACAGGAAGAAATTGCTATTCACAACACAATGAGTCACGTTCACATAAAATTTGAGCCCGGTCACTTTTATAGTTTCCGAGAAAAGCCCAACGTTAAGTTGTGTGTTGCCGAACAGAAAAGGCTAGTTATCTCCCTTGTTTTTCTGATAACGTTCGTAAAAGGCTACAGATGTAAATACTTTGATGTAAAGAATAATCCTACAAAGTTTCAATCACATCCGATGAACTTTGTCAAAGATATAAAATGTCTAATTTTTCCTTTGACGCTGACCTGTGACCTTGAAAAAGGTCAAAGGTCAACGAAACCATCGTTAAAGTGTAGAGGTCATTGGAGGTCACGACTAAACAAAATATGAGCCCGATCGCTTTGATAGTTTCCGAGAAAAGTCCAACGTTAAGGTGGTGTCTACGGACGGCCGGCCGGACGGCCGGACAGACTAACACTGACCGATTACATAGTCACTTTTTCTCAAGTGACTCAAAAAAAAGACTGTTGTATCAAAATATAGAGCTTGAAGAGAACTCTGAAGCTTTAAGAAAATGCCAAATTTAAATTTTACAATCTTCTCAAACTTCTCATAATGCCAAAAAAGTGAGAAAATCACTTAACCAGTCAGTTTTCAATGCTTTTTGACTGAACTAGCTGTGTTCCCAAACTACAATCTGAAAAATCCTGATTGAAAATCAACCAGTTACAATACTCAAATTACTGTGAAGCTTTGTATTCCAGAGTATTCTCCATACTTTATTATAACAAAAAGTGCAAACCACACTTCACCACTAAAAATCTAACACTGCCACTAGCACACAGACACTGCAACAAGACTAGCAGGCACTCACTGGCAGCCACTTTGGAGACAGAAGAATAAGCGTGTTCTGACGACATGCCAAGAGAGGGCACCACAGGTATGTCCACTTCCGCGCCGATATCGTCCGCCAGCGATTCTCCGTCAGGTTTTGGAGACTCTGCCTCTCCCTTGCCCCCCGGATGTGGGGATGTGGAGGAGTCGTCTTCACGAGGAGAAGCGCTGCCGTTGGTTCTGATGCCATTAGCGGCGGCGATCTGCGCGCGACCGAAGGCCGACTGCGTGACGGAGGCCAGGTGCCCCTGCAGCTCTGGGTTTGAGGCTGCCTTGCGCAGTTCTGCACTGATGATCTTCTCCGTCTTTTCTCTCGCAGCCTGGGATAGACAGATGGCTTAGAGTTAGGCATGGAGCGCTTTGCATTTGCAACTACAACGTATCTTAGAGTGATGCAGTCAGTGATTTTTAACTGTATACTGTCTGATGTTCAGATATTCCTTGTAATCAAATCCAAGAACTGAAACTACACTCAGCAGGTAATCAAGTATAGGAACATGAATGAACATATTAATACCTGTACTATCACACAAATTTACCTTCAAAGGCATTTGTGTATCCTCACTCTGAAGACAAGGTCATAAGCACTTCAAACAAGGCTCAGTCAACAACCGTTGTTACCACTTTATTCAGCAAAGGCGAACTTGCCTGACATGCCATAAACTCAACTTTAGAACAGCCACACAAACGACATACAAATAACCCTACATGCCACAAGATGTCTTGCTTGCAGCCATACGCCGCTTTCGGGGGATGCATGCTTGGTATTTTTGAGTTTCTATAACCCACCAAACTCTGACATGGATTACAGGATCTTTTCCGTGCGTACTTGGTCTTGTGCTTGTGTGCACACATAAAGGGGGATAAGGCACTAGCAAGTCTGCACATAAGTTGACCTGGGAGATCGAAAAAATCTCCACCCTTAACTCACCAGGCGGCTTCGGCCGGGATTTGAACTCACGACCTTCCGATTAGGAGGCCAATGTCTTATCCACTTGGCCACTGCGCCCATCTTCTGGTTGCTCAATCACTAGGGTTGGAGAGTGTACATTATCTACAACAACGACAAACATTTCAAACCCCCCCTACCTGTTCCTGGCGTCGCTGTGACAAGACGGACAGCGTAGCCAAGGCCGACGCCAGCTCGGGGGTGGTCAGCATTTGTCTGCCCCTGTCCTGCCAGGCCATGGCACGCTCTGTCAGACACTGGAGTGCTTCCCCCTCCGCCAGCCGCACCGGCAGTTTCTGCAGCGACACCAGCAGCGACAGGATTGTTTCCAGACGCGGGCGGCGGGACTGCAGGCAGACGGGGCACAGGAACTTGAGGTCGCGGCTAGTCTGCAGCATGGCCGGTTGGCCGGGTTTGGCCTTGGCCGTGGCCGACTTGGGCAAGGGGACGCATGTTCCTGGAGAATAAAGTCAAAGTGTTAATGAATGTCCACGTGGTCTAATGGGGTCATGTGACAATGCTAGTATTGGGTTGAAAATCGCCATCGTCTGCGTCTAAAAAGGATACACTGTACGCAGTGTGATGAATGAGATCTTGCAGGCTTCAAAACCTCAATCACATCAGTGAATACGGCAAGCAACAAAGTGAGCAATAAACCAACATGCACCCAAAACAACAGAAGTGCGTGTGAAGTCATGACTTACACACAGACACAGAAAAAAGTGTGGAGTCACCTAAAAATACACAATCACAAAATTTGACATGAAAACAACAAACAAGCCACAGGTTTAACACAAGGACAAAAAACACGGAGGACGAAGAGAACAGAAAGCAAGACAAACACAGACTGAAAGCCACCACACACAAGACACTGGAGACAACAAAACACCAGCAACTACAATTCCAACAAGAAGGGCAAAGCCCATACGACTCACATGCTTTACACATTTTTCCTACCAAAATACATGTGACCTTGACCCAAGGTCAAGGTCATCCAAGGTCATGCAACACAAAGCTGTTAATTCAAGACATAGGAAGTACAATGGTGCTTATTGGCTCTTTCTACCATGAGATATGGTCACTTTTAGTGGTTCACAACCTTATTTTGGTCACATTTCATAAGGGTCAAAGTGACCTTGACCTTGATCATATGTGACCAAATGTGTCTCATGATGAAAGCATAACATGTGCCCCACATAATTTTTAAGTTTGAAACAGTTATCTTCCATAGTTCAGGGTCAAGGTCACTTCAAAATATGTATACAATCCAACTTTGAAGAGCTCCTGTGACCTTGACCTTGAAGCAAGGTAAACCAAACTGGTATCAAAAGATGGGGCTTACTTTGCCCTATATATCATAAATAGGTGAGGTATTCAATCTCAAAAACTTCAGAGAAAATGGGAAAAATGTGAAAAATAGCTGTTTTTTAGGCAACATTTATGGCCCCTGCGACCTTGACCTTGAAGCAAGGTCAAGATGCTATGTATGTTTTTTGGGGCCTTGTCATCATACACCATCTTGCCAAATTTGGTACTGATAGACTGAATAGTGTCCAAGAAATAGCCAACGTTAAAGTTTTCCGGACGGACGTCCGGACGGACGGACGGACGGACGGACGGACGGACGGACGTCCGGACGGACGGACGGACGACTCGGGTGAGTACATAGACTCACTTTTGCTACGCATGTGAGTCAAAAACCGATAGACTGCCAATATTCCAAAATTCAGAATCAAAAAACAAGAATTGTTTGTTTAGGTAGGTTATTGGAACGTTTAATTATCGGTAAAACAAAATGTTACATTTACAGTACATCGACCCACTGGTCTTTTATGTAGACAGACAGACAAACACTTATGGTACAAATAATGTATGATGATTTTGAAGTAAGTTCATTATTTGTACCATAAGTGTCTGTCTGTCTGACCACGGGGTCGACATACTGTAAAAGTAACCTTTTGTTTTGTCATGAATTAAACATTCCAATAACCTACAACACTTGTTTTTTGATTCACCAGCAACGACACACACAGCAAATGAGCGAGAGCAACTCACCGTGGAACCAGTCTTTGCACAGCTCACACTGCAGCATGAAGCCGGAGGCCCCCTTGCGGCAGATACAGAATCGGTTGTCCCCCTCGCCCCCGTTGGCCTTCTCCATGTTCCTGACCCTCAGGTCACGCATCATGTCCACCTCGCGACCTTCCATCATCTTGAAGGTCGCCACCTGAAAACCAGTTTGACAGTCTTGCATGATAGAAAACCAGACCACAAACAAGCAAAAATGTAATCGCAGGAAGCAAGTTAATTATCTTTTGTCATTCTTGTTGTTGCAATTTTTGTTATTCTAAAATGACTAGTGGAATGGCGATGAGAATGTGGACAAGTGTGCCTTTTTGTTAAGATCATCAACACTGAATGACAGTATTTGATCTAGATGAGCAGGATATTAATTCTTGGGACAAAGATTCCTACAAAGTGTGTTTCCATAAAGTCGCTGAACTCCTACAGCGACATTGAACCCTTCCAATTCTTTCCATTAGCCACCAAAACAAAAACAAGTAGCATCAACTTAAATCTTCGAATTGCAGCGCAGAAACTTTCAAAAGTCAACGGTGTAAAACATCCTTTTTTTGTGTAAAACAACATCCTTACTGCACAGAGGATGAAAAGCAGGTGAATAAACTTACAATGGCTGCAGGATCACGAGTCTCTCCCTCTGTTTTGACGTCAATGACGTTATTGTTGTCACCGTCCTTCCCCGCCTGTCCGACATCCTTGGCTTTCTTCTTCTTGTTCTTGCCCGAGTTGTAGATGCCGATGTCTTGCCTTGGGGACAGGACCTGTAGGACACACAACGTACACAACTTTGGATTGAGATTTCTTTCAGAAACATGGTTCAAAATCAAAGAATGATATGCTCTTTGATTATCCTGTGCTGTTTAACTCATTGTAAAACATCCCTGCATAATCAAAAGGGTTGGAAAGATTATTTTGCTATTTTGTCACTTCTATCAACTAAATTCTGTCAGACAGACAGACAAACACAAACATAATACTTCAGGAGAATTATTATCAAAAGTGATTCACAGAAAGGCACAACCAGCATAAAGAAATATAAAATAGAAATGACAAATCTTCACAAAATAGAAACTTCCAGCCAGTCCCACATTTTCACCCCAACACAAAACATAACCCTGACCACCATAATCATCAAAGCAGCTTACCTCCAACAATGTGTAGGTGGAATTTTTCTTGAGAAAGGTTCGTGCAGTCCGTTCCCGCCATGACTTGGCAGCAGCCACCTGCGATTCCAACTGAGGTAACTGTTCCAGTCGCACAGGTATGGGGCGACCCTTGTTGACCAGACCTTCTAGGACGTCCAGGTAGGGATAGGACTCGCTTGTCTGAAATTTCAAATCACACTGTCACGTTTGCTTGGTTAATCGTTTGTTTGCAAGGCAAGTTGCATATTTCAGTAAATGGGAGGTAAATACTGACGCATAAAAGAAAAATATTTGCTGCAACGCATCACACTGCCATTTGGTTTTTTTTTTTCAAAGTAAAAGATGTGTGGGACTGTGCAATGCAGCTAAGGACACTCAAAGGCTAAAGGGAAACAACTCTCTTCATGCTATTGTCTTGACAAGGAAAACTACCCCTAGAAGACATGTAGTACTCAAGTACACTTTTTTATGAATTATTAATGTTCACCAGCAATCTACTCCTGGTTATAAATGACACAAATACTGTCACATGTTTAGCCTCCTATTAAAGAAAGACAACCGTGTGAGCTGCTTACTTCGCCACAAAGTCTACATAACAAGTTGGAACATTCATCAGGGTTTCAATAGACGAATTCCGAATATAACTATTTGTCTTTCGTATTTTGTTTGTATGGGTTGTGAAAGAGTGAATACCTTGCTTTTACGGGGACAAACATTGGCGGGGCCAATCACTAGCGATGGGTGTGTCTGAAACAACAGGACAAGACAATGTGTGAATTTACTTCTCCCTGAAAGAGCAAAGGTATTCACTCCTCCTCACAACCCACACAAACCCGACAGAGCTATTTCCAAAAATCATCTATTCTGACAAACTGCACAGCATCCTCACCTGTATTGCCTCCACCTTGGCCACCCACTCATTGGCTTTGCGCACAGCCTCCCTCAGCGCACACACATTGGGCAGGAAGGCAGGGATGCTCTTGGACTCGTTGATGATGGCTTCCAGGGTGCTCTTCAGATGGCGAGGCCTGTTCAAGCAAAACAAAACACACCCAAAAATAAGCAAATAGCAAATAGCATGAATCAAAAAACAAGAAAGGTCAGTTGTTGGAACGTTGTCATTAGCAAGATCTAGATCAGCACTTTTCAGGACGTGTACGGGAACGTGTACGGGTAACGTCATCAAATCAAATCTAGTTTTTACGTCACGCGTTTGCCAAGATCTGCAGTCTTGGTGGGAGCAAAACAACGTATGCATTTGGAACACTGGTTAAAAAAGTGAGTCACGGGTGACGCAATATCGACACGTACACATATTCACTGTATGAGTCTCTCTACACACTTAACAGCTTACTGCGCTTAGCATCCAAACACAAAACCTTGTTTGTGAACAAGCTAGTCGTCCCTTCTCAAAACAAATTGATATCAAACCAGGCACCTCAATGTGTGGCCTCCCCTCCTCCACCTATAACTGTATGCATAGCTTGAACATTGGAACTTCCTTCTTTAATCCATGTGAGGTCCGAGTCTGACAAAAACTCATATTTAGGCCGCTAGCCGAGACTACAAAAGAGTGCATATTTGTGTGCGTTCAATCGTAAAAAATAAAAGGAATTCTAACTAAAATCGATCGATACATAAATGTTATTTGTATTTTTGAACAAAATATGACATTTTACACGGATCTTGACAGTCACTGTTCACCTCGACCACTCGGGGAAACACTGACTGTCTCGATCTGTGTAAAATGTCATATTTTGGTCAAACATACAAAATGTAAGGCTTCTTTTTAAGCCTACTGTCTATATGATACTTACCGAGACAGTACTATTCTTGCACATTATCTATTATAGGCCGAAAAAATTGGACAAAACGCTGAGTGGGTACAATTATCTCCCATAACCATGCGCCACCGTGGATCCCAAGCACTGTCCGAGTGCTTCCCCCTTACAGGATGTAGGTGGCGCGTCCTCTTTCTTTATGAGCTGCAGACCCTCAAAAAGCCCATAACATATCAAGAGGGGAGGCGGGAGGGAAACTCTAATAGTACTGTCTCGGTAAGTATCATATAGACAGTAGGCTTAAAAAGAAGCCTTACAGTCAATATAACACTTACCTCGACAGTACTATTCTTGCACAGAATACCAGAGTGGTGTGAGGGTGATATGTAGAGTATTAAACTCCTTAATCAAAATCACTTAAATCCAAGGATTAAGATACCCAGGCAATTTTCGAACAGTACTACCGTAAAAGAAAATATACCCAAGAAACAAACCTTAGACTGACGTGACCATGCTGGCAACCACTGCTGTGTGGTGAACTCAATGTCAAAGTCCAGGCCACTCAAAGCTTGAATACCACTGAGTCTACGGCAAGTGGCTAAAGCGATGAGGAACAATTAGTCTTAAAAATCAGCAACTTGATACTGATGCCTGCCAGGGGTTCAAACTCATTGCTACGCAGGAGTTTGAGGACCAGAAAGACATCCCCCTTGGGAAATGAAACCCGAGGTTTAGACACCGCTGCATTGCTAATACCCGAAAGGACATTAGCGATGAGGGAGGACCTGATCAAGTGTTCAGGTCTGCGACCAGTAGCGGCCGCAATCGTGGAAGCGATGGCAGATCTGTATCCAAGAAGAGTCTTAGAAGAAAGACTCTTCTTTTGATACACTTCCACCAGGAAGTTGGCCAAGTCCTGTGTTGAGGGATAAAGCGGCTTTATCCCCTTGGACAAGGCGAAGGTGGCCCAAGCTCTCCAGCGTAAGTCGTAGAGCTGATTAGTTGATCGCCTCTTAGCGTTCAAGGAAAACTCTACTGAACTCTTGTGCAATCCTAGTGCAAGCAGTTTGGAGCGCACAAGAGCCATGCGGTCAAGCACAGACTCTCTGGACATGGATGAGGGAGGCATGATCGAGGCTGGAGCAGACTTCCCCCGTTCAGATCCAGAGGTAGAGGGTCTACGTGGGTGAGACCGTGAAGATCTGGAAACCACGGAGCTGTTGGCCAGTAAGGCGCGACCAAAATCAGTCTTGGCCGTTCCTGCAGATATTTTGCCAGCACCCTCGGCATCAGAGATGTCGGGGGATAGGCGTAAGCATCGAGGAGCCTCCACAAGAGAGTGAATGCGTCCAAGTGGAACGCATTCATGTCTCGAAAGGGGCTGACGTACCTGGGAAGCCGAGCGCTGAATCGAGTTGCGAACAGATCGATCAGAGGACGGTCCCACCTTGCCCACAGACGCTGTAGAACGTTGTGAGCGATGGTCCATTCTGTGGAGAGAACCTGATCGCCCCGACTGAGAATGTCGGCCAGGGCGTTCAGTTTCCCCGGAACGAACTGGACTGACATCCGGACCTGATTGGTCTGGCACCAGAGCAGAATCTCCTCCGCCAACAGGGAGAGGGACCGAGAATTGGTGCCCCCCTGGTGGCGAAGGTAAGCTAAGCATGTGGTGTTGTTGTCCCCGTTGAAAATCAGAGGGGCCAAGGACAGGCCGAATGGGAGGGCCCGAAACTCGAACACTGTGCCCTCCCAAACGAACCGGAGCAGATGTCGGTACCCCGGGGCCACCAGGATGTGGAAGTAAGCATCCTGGAGGTCCCAGACATGGCCCAATCGTTTGGCCGGATGGCCAACCGGACCGACGAAGGGGTTTCCATCTTGAACTTGCACCTGTGTGAAGGTACAAGTTCAAGGTGGAGAGGTCCAACACCGGCCTGAACCGGCCGTCCTTTTTGGGGACGGTGAACAGGCGGGAGCAGAACCCCGGAGAAGGCTGAGAAAGGGGGTAGACCGCCTTCTTCTCGACCAACGAGTTCACCTCGTCCTGAAGAGCCTGCCATCTGGCAGGGTCTCGAGGAGGGGGGAACGTCCAGGGTAGAGCGGACAATGGAGGTTGTGACGACAGCGGTAGAGAAAACCCCGACCACACCACCCTCAAGAAAAACTGGTTGGAGACCAGTCTGCCCCACATGCCGCGGGCCCGAAAAAGGGAACCGACGGACGAAAGAGGGGCAACTTGAGGGGGCGTCAACGTAGGGCCGGGACTCACTGAAAATTCTGCTGGCGGGCAGGCGCAGGCTTGCGACCACCCCCCCTGGTGGTGCTGCTTCCCCTTACCTGTCTGAGCACCCTTCGTCTTGCTTGGGAACGCAACAGGCGCCTAAGAGGAGGAAGAAGGAGGCAGTGAAACTGGCTTCTTCTTCTTCTTCTTCTTCTGAGGCTGGGAGCTGGAGGTGACTGTAGCACTTCTCTTACTCCCCGCCGCCGTCGCCGAAGCAGCGAGGCCAACCATCAGAGAATCAGTGTTCCTCTGGCGTGTGGACTCCACCACAGAACGAACAGTGTCCGGATGAAAGAGGGAAGAAGGCTGAGGAAACGTGTTCCTCAGACTCTTCCTCATATCCGGAGGCACTATAGAAGTAGGCAGAAAATGATCACGGAACAGGGCCAATAAAGTGGACCCGTGTTCCAATGGCCAATTCTGCCGCAGACGTCACGCACGATCGCACGGCATGCAAAGCCCGATCCACTCGAACCGTGTCAAGGACCCGAGTGGAATCGGACTCTGCCCGATCGGGAGGGTCCAACAGTGTGGACAGCGTGCTCATCCATGTCAAGGCCTGTGATTGGGCCTCGACTGTGGAAGAAACGGTGGCCTCAAGATTGTGGAACGAAGCAGAGCTCAGTTCCACCTTCTTGACCGAAGGCACCTCCCCAACGAACACATCACCGTCAGCCCCACCCTAAACACTCGAAGTCTGGAAAGGAGAGTTCGAGAGTCAAAGGGAAAAGGGAGGGACGAAACAGATTGGACACGAGGAAACAGTGGAGGTGCGCCTCCCGAAGGAAAGCATGGCACTGAACCCGCGTCCTCCCGAGGAACATAAGTCGCGTTTGCACGTGAATCTGTACTCCTCAGGCGATGTGCTGCCGCTTCCACCGTGGCACTAAGACTAGGGTGGAACGCGAATTGCCGGCGGACGGATCGTTCATAAAACGAGCCGCCGGCAGACGCGGCGTGAGCCTCCCGTGCCCGGGCCGAAGCGGACTCAAAGGACGAGAGGGCGTCTCAGGGAAGGACGTCCTGAAACTGTTCAAACGTCCTTCTAGCTGTGCGAGGACGAGCCTCCTGCCTCTCGTCCTCAGACCCCGGGTCCACGTCCTGTGTGTCAACACTAGACGACAGACGCTTAAGAGAGGCATCCGTGACGTCAAGACGCCGCGTGATGTCTGTCATGTACTGTTGGAAAGTACGAAGCATAGCTTCGGAAGTTCCATCAGAAACCGGCAAGGGTAGAGGATCAGTGTTAACCTCAGGGCGACCCTGATCCTCCTCCCTATCGTCCTCCGACTCACTCTCCTCTTCACTTCCCGACAACTGCTCAAAAGCAGGAGTGTAGGGAGCTTGAGGGGGAAGAGCCGAAAGCGTTGAAGCAGGCTGTGAAGAAACGCCCACAGAAGCAAGAGGCCGCGAAGACCCCTGCCCCAAAGACGAAACGTCTCCAGCAGCCGAAGGGGGAGAAAAACAACAACCCTGCGACTGTTGGGTCAGCCCAGCCAACGAACCCCCGCCATTTATAGACTGAACAGGAACCCATCGGGTCTGATCAGAAAAGAAATGGTCCGGTCCGGTCGGGGGTGCCGATCCGGTCCGGTAGGGTGGTCCGGTCCGGTGCCGTACCATCCGGAGGTCCCGTTCGGCACCGAACCATCGTACCCACAGAAGTGTTCGGGTGGTTAGGTCCGGACGTGGACATACCGTACCATCCGGACCCGTAGGTCCGGTGGTCCAGTATGGTCCGGTTCGGTGCCAGACCATCCAGACCAACAGAGGTGGTCGGGTGGTCCGGCACCGGACCATCCGGACCCGTAGGTCCGGACCCGTAGGTCCGGACCCGTAGGTCCGGACCTGTAGGTCCGGTACCATCCGGAGGTCCTGTTCGGCACCGAACCATCCGTACGCACAGAAGTGTTCGGTTGGTTCGGTCCGGGCGTGGACATACCGTACCATCCGGACCCGTAGGTCCGGTTCGGTGCCAGACCATCCGGACCAACAGAGGTGGTCGGGTGGTCCGGACCGGTCCGGTAGGGTGGTCCGGTGTTCCGGTCCGGTGTTCCGGTCCGGTCCCGTACCATCCGGAGGTCCCGTTCGGCACCGAACCATCCGTACCCACAGAAGTGTTCGGGTGGTTCGGTCCGGACGTGGACACACCGTACCATCCGGACCCGTAAGTCCGGTGGTCCGGTATGGTCCGGTGCCAGACCATCCGGACCAACAGAGGTGGTCGGGTGGTCCGGTCCGGACCGGACCACCGGTCCAGCACCGGACCATCCGGACCCGTAGGTCCGGTCCGGTCCCGCACCATCCGGAGGTCCCGTTCGGCACCGAACCACCCGTACCCACAGAAGTGTTCGGGTGGCTCGGTCCGGACGTGGACATACCGTACCATCCGGACCCGTAGGTCCGGTTCGGTGCCAGACCATCCGAACCAACAGAGGTGGTCGGGTGGTCCGGACCGATCCGGTAGGGTGGTCCGGTGTTCCGGTCCTGTGGTCCGGTCCCGTACCATCCGGAGGTCCCGTACGGCACCGAACCATCCGTACCCACAGAAGTGTTCGGGTGGTTCGGTCCGGACGTGGACCTACCGTACCATCCGGACCCGTAGGTCCGGTGGTCCGGTTCGGTGACAGACCATCCGGACCAACAGAGGTGGTCGGGTGGTCCGGCTCGGACCGGACCACTGGTCCGGTACCGGACCATCCGAACCCGTAGGTTCGGTCCGGTCCTGTAGCATCCGGAGGTCCCGTTCGGTACCGAACCATCCGTACCCACAGAAGTGTTCGGGTGGCTCGGTCCGGACGTGGACATACCGTACCATCCGGACCCGTAGGTCCGGCATGGTCCGGTTCGGTGCCAGACCACCCGGACCAACAGAGGTGGTCGAGTGGTCCGGCCCCGACCGGACCACTGGTCCGGTACCGTACCATCCGGACCCGTAGGTCCGGTGGTCCGGTGTGTTCCGGTTCGGTGCCAGACCACCCAGACCAACAGAGGTGGTCGGGTGTTCCGGTCCCGACCGAACCACTGGTCCCGTACCGTACCATCCGGACCCGTAGGTCCGGGGGTCCGGCAAGGGCCAGAGGTACTGTCCCGCACCGGACCCTAAGGTCCGGTACGGTCCCGTACCATGGGTCCCGTCCGGACCAAACCCGGAGGTCAAGTCCAGTCGGGACCCGTGGGTCCGGTTCGATCCCGACCCGTAAGCCTGGAACGTTCCGGACCCTTGGTCCGGACCATCCGTCACCCGAACACCAGACGCTAAGGAATGGCGTGGGGTCAAGACGGTCCGGTCGGAGGTGTCGGTCTGAGCAACAGAAACAATGTTCCCGTCGCCCTGACCATTCGACAGAAGTACCACGTTCTGTCGAACACCTCCACGTCCAGTAACTAGTCGGCCGGAGCGTCTTATCAAGAGGGACAGCCACCAGTCACACGGACGTCAGAGGGAACCGTAGTAGCAGTGGTCGTAGGCACGAAGCCTGAAAACCCCTGCCCCCACAGGACCGCCCTGAACGGGGTCAATTCGCATCCCAACCCCAGCGGGGAGGGAATTCAGAGACCCCGTCATCTCCTCCGATCTCCCCCCCCAGGAGGCCGAAACTACTGTCGAAACAGCAGCAGACGACCCAGCGAGGGAGTTCAGAGGAGGACCCGTGTCCCTCCTGGCTTCCACAGCGGTGGAAACCGAGGAGGGCACAGGAGAGGCACCGGAAAAGGAAGATTTTAATGCCAACTGCACCCGGTGTTCCCAGGCGGTCACCCATCCAAGTACTAACCGGGCCCGACGTTGCTTAACTTCGGTGGTCGGACGAGAACCGGTGTTTTCAACGTGGTATGGCCGTTGGCTGTCAAAACCTGAGTCTCTCCAGTAGCCCCTAGATCGGATTCACCAACCCCCAAAGAGGGTTGAGAATCGACCTGCCCCCGGATTCGAGCCAGGGAGGAGAAGGAAGCCTTCCCCCCAGGCTTGAAACCGGGAGGAGCTGAAGCCTGATACTGAGGGCCGGACAACGGCGTCGAAGGGGGGGAAGCCTGTTCCACTGAAGGAGAAGGAGAAAGAAGCTTTTTCTTTCCCCTCGACCTTCCCCGAACCTTCGACGGCGCAGCCCCGCCCGAAGTCCCAGGCTCAAGCCCAGCCTGTTTGAGCAAGCTCGCATTGAGCTTGCTCAAACAGGCTTTCTCCGCCCTCCCTCGCCGCAAACGCAAAGCGTTTGGGGAGGGAGAGTCGGAGCGCCGAAAGGTCCCCTTCTCCGTGCGTAAAACATGACGCTGGGCGCCCGGAGAAGGGTTGCCCCCGGCAGACTCTGGTTCCGTAGAACCAGAGCCCAAAACAGGACGAGACATCCTACCTCGCCCTGTACGTACCCTTAAAGACCGAGAATTAACAAAATTCAAAGAAAATTTAGGTCAATACTCAAGTGAATGCGGCGAAACGAGAAGCAGACGACCGGTCACCACGAAGTAGGACGGGAGGCACGCCGAGTCCGCCACACAAAAACGGAGGCACAAGTTGAAGGAAACACAACGTAGCCTCAAGCCAGAAGTGGAATAACACACAATAATCCAACAGGTGATAGTCCACACAGAAAAGAAGCCTCTTAGTCCAAAATAATCCGGGAGCGTAGCAGAAACACAGCCGGTCTGACACGCGCGAAAAAAGAAAGAGGACGCGCCACCTACATCCTGTAAGGGGGAAGCACTCGGACAGTGCTTGGGATCCACGGTGGCGCATGGTTATGGGAGATAATTGTACCCACTCAGCGTTTTGTCCAATTTTTTCGGCCTATAATAGATAATGTGCAAGAATAGTACTGTCGAGGTAAGTGTTATATTGACAATGTATATTGTGCAAAACATCCCACCTGGCCTGCAGACAGATGCGAGCCTTCTCCTCCCAGCGCTCGGCCACGGTCAGCAGATCTTGCAGGTGAGCCATGGCGCTCTCCAGTGCCGGGTGGGGGGCCAGCGTCACACCTGACTCAATCAGCTTGCGCATCACGTCGAGCGTGACCGTCTGTGGCTCCTTGAGGGTGGAGTACATCTCATCCAGCCAGCGAGCCTGCTGCAACACCTGGTGAAAGATTGGAAATAAAATACAGATCAGTGCCGTTCTCAGACTCACAGAATAACAGGTCAGTTGGATCTGCATTAAAAATATGTATAGGTCAACATGCCCTGGCTTGGCCTCCTATGTGTCAAAACTATCAGGCCGTCGACAGGTCAATGATCAAAACAATGCGTCAGATCAAAAACAGTATGTGCCAGTGACCGAAGATCAAGGTCTGAGAGCAACCTGCAGATTTCATTCATGGAATTAAGAATTATAAGCCAAAGGGAAACAATGCCCATCTGGATTTTAGATGTCCAAGAGAACACAAAAGACGTTGAATAGATAACTGAAACAAGAACTCTACTGTGATATGAGCAGGAAGAAGAGATCAAGAGCAACTGACATTTCAAACAAACAAAAAGAATTAAGTGATCCAGGCTGAGGTGCACGAAGCTGAATTGGGTGCCACCCAACTGGAAATCACAACAAATTTCAATTTCAACCAATCAGACCTCGCAGCTGGTTCACACCCAAATGGGTGGCACCCAGTTTTGCTTCCTGCACCTCAGCCCTGCTTTACTTACTGGGTCTAGAAAAACAAACTCTGAATATCTACTACAGTAAAACCTGTAGAATGCGGTCACTGGACTTAACGGCCACTCGCACAATACGGACAGTCTTTATTGGCACGGATCGTTTCCTTCATTAAAATCACTGGACTTAACGGCCACTGGCACAATACGGACAGTCGTTATTGGCACGGATCGTTTCCTTCATTAAAATCACTGTACTTAGCGGACACTGGCACAATACGGACAGTCTTTTTTGGCACGGATCGTTTCCTTCATTAAAATCACTGTACTTAGCGGACACCTCGGAATTACGGACGCGGACGCTTATTTTAGGTCCCTACTAAATTGTGTAACTGCTCAATACGGACAAAGGATGTTTGTTTAACTTCCAAACATCATTGCGATTGTCTGTCTTCTCTCTCCCGCAAGCTTGATTTGAGAGGTAAAAGAAGCTTAATCGCGATTGGTCGGCTTTGAGCTGAAACTGAAACAAGCTTATTAGCGATTGGTCAGCAACCTCATAGCCAATGAAATGCATCAAAAGTATTCGACGGAAGTCGGTACATTTGTAAACAACATCGAAGATTCTGACACACTTGCACAGCTGATTCAGTCGCGTTTTGCCGAAGTTTGAATGAATCACGATGGCTTCTAGGTTGCGGAAGGAACGAAACGCTCTCACTTTAGAGCAACGAGTGTCTGTGGTGAAAAAGCTGCAGAGCGGACAATCATGCCGATCGATCGCGCAAGAGCTGAGCTGTGGAAGGACGCAGATTTCAAAAGTCAGCATAGACAGAGAAAAAATTATGGCTTTGTGGGAATCGGGAGACGGTCGAGCAGATCAAAAGTGGACTTGCATCATCTCTACTGCAGTTTGCAGAAACCCAGCAGGATCAAGAGTTGACAGACACTGCTTTTAAACTCGTCCGCCAAATGGAGGATCTTCGCATTCGTCGAGCAGGAGAAGCCAAACAGATAACATTGGATACATTTTGGGGATGAAGACTTTCGATGTGTTGCCTGTGTTACAAATGTGATTCAGTAGCTGTTAACTTGTGTTCAACCTGTGTTAAAGCTGTTGTGATAAGTTGTCTGAAGGACCAATTATTTTTACTTTAAATAATTTATATATTCTTGTTCTGCCTGTGTTAACAACATGTGATAAAGTGTTCTTTTTAAAAGTCCTTCTCTGTGGACTGGATCTTTTACAACTGGTAATAAAATACTGTATTTCACTGTTTTTATTACTTGTTATTTTTTTACTCTTGAACATGTATAGCACTTTCCTTTTCGCAACCACATTTGCTTGAACCTGTAAAATAAGGACACCTGCAGAATAAGGACACTGTTCACTGGTCCCAAGGGTGTCCTTATTTGACAGGTTATACTGTACATCAATCTAGAAATGTCAGCTCATTCACACCATTCAGCAAACAATTTGAATACCATTCCTGTTTACCTGTTTGAGGCGAGGGATCTCTGGGAGGTCGACATCCAGGGTGATGCCTATGTCGATGAGTTTCTCCAGCTGTCTGGAGTCTGGCACCTCAGCTGTCAGCGCCTCCTGAGCTTCCTCCTGGAACGCCACCACCTTGTCCACAAGTTCCTGAAACACGCCACCATTGCATTTTACAGTTTGCTTAAAAAAAAGAATATAGGTGAAACCTCGAAATTGCAAAAATTAGGAAGACAGATGTTCGAGGGGGGACTGCTTGGGCTCCCTTGTGGCGTTAAGGCAATATGAAAGAGCTGGTTAATGATATACGATACTGGCACATGCACAGCCTGGTAGTGACCTTACGAGCAATTTTTTTTACCACAGATATATATATACCGAGCAACAAAAGAAACGCGAAACAATTCTGCAATGTTTGATTGACAAAATCTCTAACAACTATCGAGTTAGAATTATCAAACCACAAAAGTTTGATGAGGGCATGTTTGACCTAACTGTTGTGTGGTTATTTTGATGCTGCGACTGTTTTAACACACGGGACAAGCAGGTTTAACGTTAACGAAGTTTTGGAGGTCTCGCTCAGTCAGTCTTCATCGCGCTCTCTGGCCACTGATCGGACACTGGTGGCTTCCAATGATGTTCCTGGTAGTGTCAGTGGCTGTACTGAATCGATCTCGAAGACGTTGTGGCAGGAAATTGCGGTCTTTTCTTATTGAGGTAATGCGAATAATCCACCGCGTTGCATAACTGCAGTGCTTCTAATGTAAACAGAACATTGCTGAAGATGATAGACTGTTGACATGTGCACGTTTAAAGCACATGCCAGCGCTTCTGGATCATCCCCAGCTTTAAATCGACCTGGCATTTTGGTGGTGTCAATCTTGGCATCCTGGCTGTTTCAAAAGTGAGACTGGCAGCAAGCGTGCCATGGTCTCTTTTGGTTGCTAATGCATTAGTGAACACATCTCACACATCAGATTTCTCCTGCTCCACTTGCACGTGCGGCGAGCGCGCATTATGTGTTTAACGTTAAACCTGCTTGTCCCGTGTGTTGAAACAGTCGCAGCATCAAAATAATCATACAAAAGTAAGGTCAAACATGCCTTCATCAAACTTTTGTGGTTTGATAATTCTAACTCTATAATTGTTGGAGATTTTGTCAATCAAACAATGACGATTGTTTTCGGGTTTCTTTTGTTGCTCGGTATAGAAGTCACTGAGACAGACTTTGTTCTTGAAATTCCCTGTCATTTTCTCGGAGACATGCAGAAGAAGTGACAGAAGCTGTATGTAACGCTTTTATTCTCGTTATGACGTCTTTTCAAACTTTTTTGTCTTCCGACGTCAGAGAGTTCACTTTGGAAGAGAGGGTCAAAAAGAGACGTCTTGTTTTTCTTTCAATCGATATTGTATCTCTTTAATAAAAACACACAAATTTGATGGTTACCATTTCCGGAATCTGCGGAATCTATACAATTTTCAGAAATCCTGCCTTTTCAGATAGAGAGAGAAAATGCAGGGAAGGTTGAGCGAGCGTTTGAGCGTACCTTGATGAGAACAGCCTCCCTGATGACACAGGGCAGTGTGATGACTTGTTCATAGAAACAGTTCAGCTCCTCCAGGGTCAGCTTGGCTACATACTTCCCCTCAAGTGACTGGCGATTTCTGCACAAATGAACAAAACAAGTTTTTATGTTTACAGCAGGCACAAAATGACACATCTATACAGCGGAACCCCTCTTACAAGATCCGTTTTAACACCTCCCACCTTTTCACATGTTTTTCTTCAAACTTTCTGTTCATAAAGTCTGTAAATTTACTTTCCTTTTGTTAGACTCCCTACAGAGGCCTGAATTTCTCAAGATTTTCTGAGCTCTAAATCACATTTTTAAAATGTTACTTTCATACACACGTATACACCAAACTGGATCTACTAACTACAGGCTGGAGAACTAGCCAGGAACATCATGTCTGAAAACTGGCCAGAGTCCCAAAAGCACCCAGGCCCCAGTCAGCTCAGGGTTATCATGTTAGTGGTGGTGGGGGGGGGGGGGGGGGGGGGGGAGGGGAGAAGAAAAAAAAATTATAAATGTTAAAGTCAATTTGATGACAGCTACTACACACAGAGGTTGATGTGGAAGTGGACTCAGAAAAGATTGCTCCTTGATTGCATCTTCTCTGAGGAGCTATTTTTTCTTGGACCCAATTTTTTATCCTCTAGAACAAAGCCATTTTTCTTTGAAAAAAAGTCACGAATCTCAGGAGTTCTCCCGCCTGAAACTACTCCTCTTGTTAGGAATCATGCACTCCTGTCTGTCCTTAATTTGTGTTGTCCTCCACCCAATAGGATTGATACAAACCCTGACCTGGTGCGAACTTTCTTGCTGACCAGCTGGTTGGCCACGTTGGCACACTTCTCCGCCTCCGTGATGGCGTTGGCCAGCGTGTTCTTCAGCTCAGACTCGGGGAACTTCTTCTCATCCGCCTCCTGTAGCAGGTCTTTCAGCTCCCACAGCTCTGCAACATGACAACACAAATCCAATCAACATCTCTGGGTTTTACGTGTATCACCGTTTTTACCCCGCCATTTAGGCAGCCATACGCCGCTTTGAGGGGACGCATGCTGAGTATTTTCATGTTTCTATAACCCACCGAACTCTGACATGGGTTACAGGATCTTTTCCGTTCGCATTTCCTCTTGTGCTTGCGTGTACACACGACGGGGGATACACATAAGTTGACCTGGGAGATCGGAAAAATCTCCACCCTTAACCAGCCAGATGGCCGCGGCCGGGATTTGACCTCACGACCTTCCGATTAGGAGGCCGATGTCTTATCCACTATGCCAGTCAAACACATCCTCAACATCACACAAAACACTGACCCAGCTTGTTGTCGCCGGTGGCCTCCAGAGCATTAGTGACGTTGGTGTTCCAGTTGTCGAAGGACTCGGCGCGGGTCTTGAGACGGTGCAGCATGGAGGGCAGCTCGTCCAGTGTGTAGCGGTAACGCAGGCAGTGACGGCTGGCAGGACACCGGCACAGTTTGTCCACATGGTGCAGGCATGCCAGCTGGTCTGCAAGGACAGACACACACCATGGATTATGAACATTGTCACTGGATGGGTAAAAGAAAGGGAAAATCCGCACAGAGATTTTTTTTTTATTTTTACTTGAAAATTCTAAGAACCAAGAAAATAAATACCAAGACTGCATTTCTTTTGTTCTACTTGCTGCCCATCCAATTGATGCGCGAAGCAACTCCACCTTCTGTTTCCTCACCCACCAAACAGGTGTTACTGCATCCAACACACAAGTTAAAGGATCCTTCCCCAAATATAAAATGCTGTTTTAACTTTTAAAGTCATTTCAGGATCTTCTGATGCAAGGCTTTACTCAACAATACCACAACCCAATGCTATCAGCTTTTTTTCAGACTTGCAGCAAATCTGTCTCCCACTTTATTGGTCTTCTCTTGCAGAGGTAACACAAAATTGTGTAGCAGCTACCAAACGGGAGTAGTGCACTGTGTCACAAGCAAGCACTTACTTGGTGAACAGGGACAGGTGACAGCAGACAGGAAACAGGTGGTCTTGCACACGCTACACTGACGCTCATCATCTGGCAGCAGTTCAAACGCCTCACGCTCAGCCTCCACGGTCCCCTAAAAACAATTGAAAGAAATTACAGCTTCAGAAGACACTGCCGGCTCAGAATGGCAAAACCATGTGTGTGGTTGATCCTTGAGTGTATACGTCTTAATGAGGCACGTCACTGACCGTGTTGTTGGTGTTTTTGCAGTCTCTGAAATCAATTCATCATATACCACTATCTATCTGACAGAAGCTAAATGGCATATACTCCATTACTTAATAATTAAAGCTCACCACCACCACCAACCCTTCTAACACACACACACACACCAGTGTTTACATCACTACACAGATATGAGCTAAGATAAAAACGTAACAAAAGCTGCTATAAATAATAAGTTGTAAGAATGACTGCGTGCAAGTGACTACTAATGTCTGGACACATACAGATTGTGTATTTCACACTAGAAATAACTGCTGAATGAATTCTTGCTAGTTCCAAACATCAACAAATCCATGGCTCACTCACCCTGTCTAGAAGCCTCTTGCGCAGTCTCTTCTCCACCTCAACAATCTCCAGCATGTCGTTATGCGTGGTCGCCGCCAGAGAAAGGTCAAGGCTGTCAGGGTCAGCGGCCATCTTGCAAATCAGCTCTTCATGCGAGAACACACACTGACGGGCGAGGGAGCGGTAATGTTCGATGCACCCACGCCCCAAGGGTAGCTGTCATGGAACATAAAGTGAACTAAAGAAACCAACTACCCAGGCAACAAAACATGCATGCACACACACACACACACATATGCCTCCCTCCAACTCAGATCACACATTTCTAAATTGTTATACAAATATTACAATGCATCAGGGTTCAAGCTTATTGTGAAATTGTTTGAAAATACTGCATTTTTTCAGGTGTGATATGCATTTTAAGCCATATCCCTGAGCAACACAGGCAACTCAGCCAAAGTCAGTACAACCTCTGATGCATCAACTTCTTCTTCGTTCATGGGCTGAAACTCCCACACTCACTAATGTTTTTACACGAGCAGATTTTTACGTGTATGACTGTTTTTACCCCGCCATTCAGGCAGCATACGCCCGATTTTGGAAGGGGGGGGGGGGGGGGGGGGGGGGGGGGGGGGGTATGCATCAACAGAGCAGTTCACAAGCTGTTACAGGTCTACCAGTAAATTTTTGTGTACAGCTTCAAATTTAATGAGATGGAAAGACAGAGAGAAAACACGGTCACTCACCCAGTCTGCTGGGCAGAAGTTGACAGCCTCAGCAAAGTTGTAGCCGTTGTTGAAGCCAGCATGGTAGGCCCTCGGAAAGGTCACAATGAATTCTCCTGCTTGCTGGTCCGTGCGATAAATCTGGTAGAAGAAAACAAAATCACAATAGGCTTTATGTCTCTGCAATAAAAACATATGGTGTGTACGCAACGTTTACACCCAAAATAAGCTTTACAGCATGGTGAAAGTGACACAATTTTTTTTTTTTTTTTTACCCAGATGAACTCTACGGTAAAATATTTCCATTATGAATTATGCTGGCACGTAGTAGTTTAGGTTCCAACAAACTTTTGAAAAACGTGTGAGTGTGTGCGAGTATTTGCGCATACGACACTAGGTTTGTACTTGTGAATGACTATGTATGAGTGTGCACGTCTGCAGTGCACAGACTGCTAGAGAAACAAGAAAAGCAAATGCTTACACGACTCGCCTTCGTTACCCCAAAACCCTTGAAGTATGCAAAGTTTGAAAGCTCTAGCTTCAAAAACATCCGGACGGACACTGCTCATTATTAAGACTCACCGATTACTCAGGTGAGTCAAAAAAGCACATCCACCGTTTCCGAGCGATAAAAACAAGACAAGCAAGAGACTGGTCAACACTTACAGGCACGCCTTTCTTCATGAGGAGGTCAGGGTTGATGATGGTGGTCAGCTGATGCAGAAGGTCGGGGGCCTGTTCAAACAGCTCGGGGGCTGACTGACGCATCACCTCTTCAAACTGGTCAGCTGACGACCCCGGGCACCCGTACCATGTCTTGGGTTCTCCCCTGCACACAATATGAAGAAATTCAAATGTGATCACAGAGTGCTTACACTAAAACTAAAGGGAATGTTTCTCCCCGTAAAAGCAAGGGTGTTCACGCCTTCACAACCTGTACAAACACAACAGAGTTATCTTTGGCATGTGTCTATTCTCCTGTTTTTGCTCCTTTCAATGCACCATGTTAGTCTCCATGTGAATGTGTAAACGATTGCCTTTATTCCTGCCAGACGTTCAACCAAACACTATCTTCTAGGGACTGTGTATCACAGCTTTTGGTCATTGACGTTCAACCAAACACTATCTTCTAGGGACTGTGTATCACAGCTTTTGGTCATTTTTTGCTTGTTGCAACATAACTTTGCTGAGATATGCAGATTACTGTACTTTGATATCTGCTGGTAACTTTCTTGACTAAATTCACTCATCAAAAGACTGTTTTGAAATCTTGAGACTCCTGAGCATTGATCAGAAATGATTCAAAGTCAAACACAATGCTAAGAAAGTGCAATGTAGTAGTGCTCCTCACCAGTGTAGATAGTTGATGGAGTAGCTCCAGTGATCCTCAATGTGCCAGCAGAAACTGGAGAAGCACATGCCAACGTAACACCACGGTACCTGAAACACACACATGACATATAAAACGTTATTCTCTCAAATGACAAGTTTAGTGCATTAAGCAGAAGCCTAACAATTCAATTTGAAATTTGAAAAAAAAGATGCTGTACACAGGAGACTGACAACTGTGGTGTTCATGATATGCATTATAACAGATGAATCAATACTTATCGCCGATATGAACTCACTCAATCAACAAATACTTTAACATGCAGAGAGCAAATTAATGTTGTTCGTAAGAGCCAATCACATAGGAACTGAAGTGCTAGATACAGAATGTTTATCTCAAAATGCGGAGTAATTTTGAACTGTCTTGCGTGTCTATACCTTCATTCCTGAGATGTCTGCATTGATGTGACACAGGACGCTCTGTTCCAGCACAGGCAGGTTATTGAGGTTCCACCCCGAGTTGATGTATTCCTGTGGAGAAGAAACATAACACCGTTAGTGTCACATACATGCATCCATACACAGTGTGGACCAATTAGTAAAACATGATCAAGCCAGGCACTTCTGCTCTAGCAATATGAATACAAATCATAACTGAATTTAGGAATGTAAGTAACAGAATTTAATTCATTACAATAGTACCTCCTGTTGTTTTTTTGGTGTGTTTTTTAAAGCGACATTAAGATTCAACAGAATGGCATAAATCCTTACTAACCGCTCCCAGTTTAAGTCTCAACTTCAATTGAACAGTTCTTATTCTTCTGCATCATCGGATTGCAACTCACACTTGCAGTTTTGTTTTTGTTTTCTATTTGGTTGAGTTGGCTTTTATGTGCATGGCTGTTTTTCACCCTGGCATGGACAGTTATTCAACGTCTTATTGGTTAAACACTGTCTCTGCAACTCTCTTTATTATATTCAAATTCTTACTTGATTTGACACAGTCACTGCAACTCTCTCAGCCTACTCGCTAAATCTTTGACAGCGGCATAACCAACTTCCAGTACAGACGGGTTTTTTTAATTTTTAATCCAGCCACTGCAGTTACCTCGTCCTCCGGCATGAGGTTGGGGGTGGCCTTGGTGGGGAAGCCACTGCCCATGTCCATGGCGTGAATGTCGGCACCGTACAGCACACACACATCCTCCTCCAGACTGCTGACCAGACGCCAGAACTCTTTCTCTACCATCTTGGTTGTCACACGCTGCAACACACATACTGATACACTGTAGTTGACACACATAAAGATATACTGTAGTTATACACTTAACACAGGTTGCAGTAAACTGAGATAAAGACACACTGTAGTTGACACACATAAAGATATACTGTAGTTATACACTAAACACAGGTTGCAGTAAACTGAGATAAAGACACACTGTAGTTGACACAAATAAAGATATAAGGATCTATATACCTTATGGGACTGGAAAATCTACGACCATACATGAAGAGGTCTTTTTAATAGCGATGTGTACACCACCCGTCATGTATAGACGAAGTCTGCTCCTAAGCAGTCAACAACATCTAGTGGGCATCCAGATTAGATCCAGAAGACATGTTGCAGTAAATATAGGTAAGGATACATTGAAGTTAACCAAGATAAAGATACACTGCTGTTAACACAGCTCTCTGAACACATTTGTACACTTCAAAGAAGCATAAAAACTACTTCCTTCTCAAATCTGTCACAATGTAACTAGCAAAAGTCAACAAAAGCTCCAGTCTGATCAAATGAAGTGTGCATCTAACAAAGAACAAAATACTACCAAGCATAAAAAAACCTGCATTTGCTGCAATGCACAAAGAGCATATATAATGATAGGGATGCTCCACAAATAGCGGTAACATTTCATTCCCCCAAAAAAGTCCAGTAGTATCTGGTTTAGAGCTTACGTGAACAGGCATGTTGAAGTAGGTGGACTTGAAGTGATCGGCCATCTCCCCAAAGCTCTGCAGGTTGTACTCGTTCTTGCTCTGCTCAAAGCCATACTGTTCTGCTGGCTTGCTGCAGGCCTGAATCAGAAACTGCTTTGTGCAAAATTATGTAACACGCCCTGACGAATCACGCAGTCTTCTCTTACATACTTTTCTGTGTAACAGTTAATTCGGAACATATCAAATTGACCCTTTTTCAAACAAAATTGTTAGAAACCGTATGCTAGATCAGCTACCACTTTCAACAATGCAGTGCTAAAAACATCACTAGCAACATACAATGCTGAGTAGATCAGCTACCACTTTCAACAATGCAGTGCTAAAACATTACTAGCAACATACAATGCTGAGTAGATCAGCTACCACTTTCAACAATGCAGTGCTAAAAACATCACTAGCAACATACAATGCTGAGTAGATCAGCTACCACTTTCAACAATGCAGTGCTAAAAACATCACTAGCAACATACAATGCTGAGTAGATCAGCTACCACTTTCAACAATGCAGTGCTAAAACATTACTAGCAACGTACAATGCTGAACCCTCAAATCAAACTCTATGTCTGGACTCCCCTTTTCTCAAATCATATCCATGACAGCGAAGTCCTCATTATTTTATTTTGAAGTATCTGTCTCACTCTCACTTAGATGTACACTATCCAGCTTTCTGTTATTTATACAAAACAAGTTCTAACTGTGCATACACAACCAAGTTTTGAACTGTGCATACACAACCGTTAATAAACCACTAAACCCTGATGTTCCCCTCTCCGTTGGTTCTCTCCGCCACCTCCATTTTCCAGCAACTAGCAAACAAAGCATTCTCTCACTTGACTTTCATCTTTACAATCCCTGAACCCCCCCCCCCCCCCCCCCCCTCCAATCTACCTATTCCTCTCCCTCATTTGGCCCCAACCTGAACATTTTCTTACCCCTTTCCCCCAGTTTCTCCTCCATCTACGTCTCTCATAGTTTTAACCTTGACGCCTACCTGTTTAACGCAGTGAGGGCAGCCGCCCCCTACCCCCCAAATCCTCTACCTTATTTGGCTCCGACCTGAACATTTTCTAACCCCTTTCCCTTCATTTACCCTCCACCCACGTCCCTCACAGTTCCACCTACCTGTTTAACGCAGTGAGGGCAGCGCCAGTCCCCCTTGGGTATGTCTGGCAGGGGCGGGATGAGACAGTAGGTGTGGAAGGCGTCGTCACAGCCGTCACACAGCAGCATGAACTCTTCTCCGTCGCCCCGCGTGCACACCCCGCAGTGGTACTTGTCCACCTGTGTAAGTAGCTGAACGCCACCATGGATAGGAATCGATTGTGGATGTGACAGGGGGGGCCCCTTGGCCAGCGCGGTGTGCAATGGTCCAAGGGATGCTAACTAACACGTGCTATGACAAGGTCAACTAGCAAAGGGACGGAATCTCTCTCAAAATAGTTGAACAGCACAGCTCCACTTCTATTCCTGACAAAATCTCTTTAAATTTAGTTCCAACAGCACAGCCCCACTTCTAAACCAGGCTTAGAAAAATGTGATGTGCCGTGTGTGGCTGAAGACAGCAGTCAATTCGACAATTTTCGGAAATAACTCTGTTGGGTTTGTATGGGTTGTGAAAGAGTGAATACCCTTGCTTTCTCAGGCACAAATAATTTCAAGCATGCTCCTGTCCATGTGTTTCAGACACCCCAATTGGCCCGTCCAATGTTTGTCCCCGCAAAAGCAAGGGTATTCACTCTTTCACAAACCGGACAGAGTATATATTCAGAATTTGTCTATTGTACAAATAGTTTACCTGATTTCCAGGGAGCAGTCCAGCATAAGCCAGAGCCTGAGAGTAAGCCAGAGCCAAGGGGGGAGGGGGGGGGGGGGGGGGGGGGGAGGAGCAAGCTTCCATAAAACAGCGTTGTGAATGGGTTTTTTGCCCTTGTTTTGTATGTGTGTTTCTCTTTTTCCATACTCAGAAAATATTTACGTCCCTTTGTTATTTGATCTCGTTTCTAGTGATCTGTCTGAAGGGTCTGTTAGGATTCACAGGAATTAATAACTACACAAAACTGTTTTGATGTCAAAAGGTTGTGTAAATTGTCAAGTGTTGCTTATAATCAATATTGTATAAACTATCAAAGTGGGGTGTGCTGCAATGATATTATCGTAAATACAGGAATGAATTAATATACAGTATTCTATGGCTAAAATCACTAACACAACTTAAGGGTCATCATTTAAAATCTGCTGTGATATAAAAGATTGTAAGCTGTAACTTGAAAATAAAAAGAACAAATTCCACCTGCTTTAAATCAAAAGAAATATCCTGATCTACCCCATAGATGATTAGTACAGCAAGATTTTTCCCATTCTGTAAATACAGGTTTTTTTTCCACCTAATATTTAATAATAGCAAAATGATTCAGGTGACGCCAGTAAGAAATTCGTACCTCTGAAGCATAGACACCAGGAGAAACTTTCTTGATTCTGGCTTTGACAAGGGGCTTCTCTGGGTCAGTGATGTCTTCTTCAGCTTGATTGTCCTCATCTGCCACACAGTATGTATACATTTTACTTATATAAAGACAAACTGAAGTAATATAAAGCAATATTGACCAGTCTTCAAAACAACCAAATGCAAAGTGCTGTTGATAGCGTTGTTGAGCAAAGTCGTGCTCAACACTCGCGGGGCTGTTTGGTACAGAAAGGGTGGCTCTTTTATTCACATAGGCAGTTTACTATAGTAATACCTGCGATGAGTGGCCCCTCCTATGAGAGGACACATCCCTTAGAAGGCACATTTTGATATCTCTTTTTCTATTATCTCAACCAAAATAAACCTGACATGACAGGCCACCTGCAATTTAGGGACACTTTTGGCTGGTCCCAAGGGTGCCCTTTCATCACAGGTACCACTGTAGGTACAATCTACTCCCTCTTTGAAGGAGACTGCAACTGGTTGTTATTTTGGATTTAGTTATACAGTACAAAACGTGCACATCGAATTACACACTGAAGTATGTACATCAATAATCCTCGTCTCTTTCAACAGCGATTAAAACAAAATAAACGTTAAACAAATCAAGAAGCAAACCTTTAGGGTTAGGCGGCACAGCTGCTTTGGGTCCAGCTCCAAAGAACTGCAACTTCCTCATCTCAGAGTTAGCGCTGTAGTCTATGGTTGGATCCTGCAACAATTAAAACACAACTCAATTTATACTTCTACCATCTTTACCACCTTCCTTCAAGCTCCATATTCAAACAATTACATAGGATTCATTACCTAACTATTGGTCTCCTTGAATAATAGAAGCAATCAACTAACATGGGTGCAACCTGGAAAATTCAAAAAACCGGCAAAAGTTGGGGTCCAAGCTTTTTTAGTATTTAAAATGCCAAAAAACCCTCTCCTGGAACAAAAACATCGGCAGCCGATGAAACCAAAATCCGGCTGCCGGCGTGTAGCCGGCAGAGTTGCACCCATGAACTAATCATTATAGTTAATGGGTTTAAAAACAATCATTACCCACATGTAAAATATGCTCTCTTGAGAGATAAATCAACCCATTTCAAATCGATATGATCTAAAACAAGATACATACGCTAGATCTGCGCAATCTTGATGAACAGTAAAACAAATGATCAAATGAAATGGAGGTGCCGTTACCTCTTTCTCCAGGCGTTTTGATTTGCGCTGTTTGTCAAGTTTGTAGGAAGGGTAGGGCTTGTAGTCTTCGTCTTTCTTGTCTTCCCTCTCTACTGCTGCTGCCATCTGCTGCTTCACTCTTTGCTACAAAAAAATCAACAATAAGAAATCCAAAACATAAAATTCATGGACACTCAAGTCAACAAATTTAGTTTTTCCCATGATAAAACTAAACTAAAATATCACAGGCAGACAAAACAAGATAATGATGGCTGTAAAATGAACGTTAACACTAGCAAGAATGTTAAGGCAACAATTACTCCTGAAAAATCCCAGGAGCCCTATAAAGCTGAACATACTTTCCTGAAAGTTTTGACACACAGAGCCATGCCTGACAGTCAAACCGGAATTTTTGTCCTAAACTAGAAATCAGAAATAAATCAGCAAATTAGAACCGGGAAACTAGCGATACTAACATCTGCGGTGACAACAGTCTGTCCCTTTTTGAAGAGGTAGAAGGGGTAGAGCAGACGCTCGTAGTGACCCTTGATGATGCTGCCCTGGCCTTTGGCGGTGGGGAAACCTAGCTTGCTGGCGATGCGAGACCACTTGCGCTCTTTGGTGATGTGCTCCATGCCCCCCTCCTCCTCCACCAACTGTGCCAACAACAACGAGCAAAGGCAATTAGTTATCACGACACTGTTACTCTTTCAATTCACCTAATTGGTAAACTGTGAGATAAAAATAGTAAGAAATACACATATTACTTATTCAGATATTATAACTCATAGAAGCAAAGATCCATGGCCGTAAAATATCAAATTACAGCTACACATGAAGAAAAAAAATCACAAATCAAATCACCTCAAAGCTCTTCTCTCTAAACTGTCAACATGTACACATAGAATACACTTCAAAATAAACGTCAAAGGTAACTCAATCTTGCACAATGAGAAATCAAATAATGGATTTCAACCTTGATCTGCTAATATTAATAATTCACCAGACAAATAATAATTCAAAAGCAACTTACACTGTACAAAGCCTGCATGTCAAGCAGTTTGCGTCCAACTTGGGGTATCTTCAGGGTAGTTCCCTAAGATAGTAAACAGACATAGCACCTTCTGCATGATCCACTAATGCAACCAACAAAACTGTTATTAAAGCTTAAATTTAAATCAATAGGTTGTAAGAAAAAAGAAAAGAAAAACAGCATGTGGAAAAATGTGTCCTTGTACGGTGCAGTTTTTTTTTTAAATAGACGAGCTACTATACTAGCACGTATAGAGGAAGTTCAACGTCGGTACAGAAAAATTCAATTAACTATTGAATGTCCAGTACATTGTATTTGATTCTTGAAACTCAATACACAATGACAATATTTTAAATAAACACAGGAAGGAAGAACTCACAGCCACGGCATGAATCTTTTCGCTATTACTATTGTATTACGCAGCCTCTTAAAAATGCAACGTTCAAACATACCACAGCTTTGGTGATAGTGATACTCTTCGTCTTAATTAGTTATTACCACCTATAGTAAACCTCACAGGAACTTACTGCACCTGTAAACTGTTTCAAAAGGCCCCAAAACCAAAACAATTCAACTTCTGAGCACAAAATATACATTCAAAATTTCAATAATATGTGTTAATAGAACACCTAGCTCACATTGCATACAAAATGTAAACGTCTTGGAATTAAATGTTAGACACTTTTTACCTGTCTGTGAAACCACAGCAATAAATCAAATGTTAAATGAACAGTCCAGCATGACAGGTGTGTCCAGACACTTTTTGACAGCAAATTAAACCACCCAAAATCAACTTTTATTCTGATGGTGGCTCAAGTTAACTCTAGTGGACCATAGCACTGATTAGCAGGCATGTTTAATCAACGTAAACCAGTTGATTAATTGCCAGGCTTAAAACAACAGAAAGCTGTTCCAAGAGGACCTTCTGCAGCAGAACGCTGCAGATACTGTGGAAATAAAACAGAACTGACAATGGAATGACCCTTTTGATGTCAAAAGGCACTGAACACTGACCAAAACATCTGTGACTCACAGTTACACAAACCGATTCCAACCTTCCAATAAGTAGAGGTTACATGCCGAGTCTCAGTGATTATCAAAAATAATGGTCGAAGTTAGCGGATCATGAAAAATGCGAGCTTCAGCGAGCTTTTTCATGACCGCGAACTGAGACCATTATTTTTGATAATCACTGAGACGAGGTATGTAACCTCTTTATTCCTCCTTTCTTCAGTTATTCAAAGAAAAGAGGAGTTTTTGTGCGAAAGTTTGATCGAATCCAAATCTGGCGATTGAATAAAGCGCGGTTGTATAGTTCAGAAAAAATCAATCAATTCTGTTAACACTTCTTGTCAGTTTCCCTGTTTTGGACTAAAATCAAGTACACAGTTATGTTGTTATTCTGCTGTGGCGGTAAAGGCAGATAGTGTGTGTTCTGTTCATGTTTTGGTATCGCTTAGGAATGTTCTTTCTTCGAATGGGACAAGCAGACGAACTTTTGCACCCGTGTTCAAACGTTAAAAACTGTATGAAATTCCGTTTTCTGGGGCAAAATAGTGTATGAAACCGCTGTATGTTCTTTAAATTGATGCGATGTGGGCATTTGGTTGCGTGTGATCTGTTTATAAAATGAAATATTGTCGAAAACTAACCGTCGGATTGCAGTCTTTTGTCCAAGCAACTCAGTTCAGAAAATTTGGAAGGGGAACTACTCTTGTCGTACGAGAGTTACTTGCCTTGGGAGTTTGCGTGCACTCATAAGAGATCTAAAGCGAGTTTCTCTGCACTGATCGTTAGATTTGGATTTAGAAAACAACCAAACTCATAGATTTTATATGGAGATTAATGTGTTCAAGCCTGTAGTTGCCAGTTTAAATGCAGTATGTTTGTATTGTTTGGTTTAGAGATGTATATTTCGTACATTGGAGCGTTCGGAAATTTTCAATCGCTAAAGTAGTTCCCTCAAAGTCTAACTCATCAACCTGTGAGCTATCGAGGATTCAGGCCCGTTGTTGGGTAAGTGATTTTGGTTGTTGGGTACCGTAAGTTACCGAAAAATAACTAGCCCTACACCTTTACAGAGAAAAAGAAGCAGAGGGGGGAATAATAAAATAATAATAGTGCAACCTTTTAAATAACGAGAAGTTAAATTCAGGATTAGAATAGACTAACCATTTCAAGTCTACAAATACAATCAGACACACTCAAAACCACAATAGTTAAGAGGAAGACATTCACTGATTCAGCGATTCATAGCAAAGTCAACAAACCAAGTCTTGCTTTTGTTAGCCTGTTTTGAATGGGGAGGGGGTATCAAGACAAAAAATCAATAAGTCTCCAGCTTTCGTTGTTTCTGTGTCTGCAGTATTTCCTCTTAACTTTGAACCACAATAATGTCATAATATATGCAATTAGTTCACCATCCGTACAACACAAACAAATTATCAACTGACATGAGACATTTATCTAACTCTAAGCTTTTTCTTTTACCATTGGTACAAGAAAATGATGCTCATTAAACCAACATGCACATCACTCATGCCTGGTCGGCAGTGAAAACACTACCTTGAAGTAACTGTGGAGATCCGATCTGCTTGTAATGTAACTTAGCATAAAATTGAAAGCTTTCTGGCATGAAAAAATGACAAAAGGGTAAAAAATCTAAAGAAAACAAAGAAAAAAATCTAAAATTCTAGCCTCTCAACATTAGACACTTGATTTGATGGTAAGTCTTTTACTAGTTTTAGTATCAATGCACAATGACAGATTCATGTATACGCACAAATTTACCATTTTCACTGGACATTACAAGCTGTGTACATTTAACAACTGTGCAAACTGTAACAGAATGATTACTGACAAATTGATTACTGAGCAAATAAACAAAATATAATTGGTAAAATTCAATATTCTCACCTGAAGCTCCCAAAACTTAAACAGTCTGTCCAGAAAGTTGAGCTTAACTCGGGACCGAGCCTAGTTTACACAGAAAAACAAAATATTTTGCATCAACTCATTTTTAGCTGACTTCAGGGCAAACAAACAGGAAAAAAACAAGAATAGATCAGCCCCTACACAAAAAGTTTAAATTCACTAAACATCACTTTATCTCGGCCATTCAACAAAAATAACACCACAAAACAAAAGGCAAAGTCAATAACATCATTTTTCTGCACAAAACTAAATATTAAGTGAAATATACTAGCAAAGAAAACCATTCCCCACACTGTTCTCTAAAATTCAAGATGGCTGACTAGCTACTTGTCAGAGCTAGGGACAGCCATGCAGGCACACCAAGATCAGTGCAGGGCCCAGCAGTCTGAACAGCTGGCACTCACACATAGACCTGATTCCACCATATCTCAGCAAGAAAAACATTTCAATAACCTACAAACATAAAAATGTCCTCACTTGGACGTCAAGGGAAGGTTAATAATCAAATTAAAACACAAGGCTCAAAGTCAAAAAAGATGAAAAAAAACCTGCACTTACCTCCAACTCATTTAGTCTCTGAATCCTAGGCACAAACTTGAACGAATCCACTGGAGCCGCAAAGGGTGGTTGCCAGTCCTACACATTAGATTTTAAGGTAAAGTTTAACACTTTTCCCTGCAATTTCCTCCTCTTGTTTAAAATTAGGAAAACCAAAAATCAACACAGATCAAGAACCCCACAAGGAAACATTCCAACCAAACCCCACTTATCCTAAAACTAAAAGCTTATTTTGAGACGACTGAGCGGTCAAATTCTTTCTTTGCAAGCATGCTTCACTCCTTCAAACAAAAGAATGATGACACCTGCTTAAAACACTGGGAGTGGAACTTTGAACTGATGTATCCGACAACAAACTTCAAACCTCTAGCACCGGCTCATTAAATTACCAAATAATTTAACCTTAACAGGTCTGGGTTTATTCAAGATGAACAAAAATTTTGTATGATTTACAAGTAGCTCATGATAACATTTCAGGGGAACCATTCTATGCCCTTAAAAACACAAAGGAATATGGCCCCACCTATTGCAACAGTGCAAGCCCTGAAATCTTACTTGTTAGCCAAAGTACCAAGCACTACGAGAACCAATAACAACTTTGCCACTAAAAACCATTAAACTCAGATGTTCTTACTTTTAGCTTTAACATTCTGCTCATCAGCTGAAAAACCAGAAGTAATGGCCCATGTCAAACAGAAGATTTCTAGACAGTCTTGATCTTTTGTCACAATCTCAGTCTCACATAGCTTTGAACAGCAATGCACAGCAACCTGGTATTGTTGCAAACCCACTAAGCTACATTTTGGGACAAAATCTTCAACAGATTCTACCTTATTCTATTCAATCTAACCCTTTATTCTCTAGTATTATACACTTACCAGCCATAATGAAATAATGACTACATGGCAAAAGAAGTATGAGAGTGTGAGTGTGACATGACCTGACAACATTTATTCTATTTAGCAGTCTCTTCATCAGTTCATGTCATTGGCAAACAGTTCTTTTTCTGCTTATTAATACCAAAAGCGTCATTGCCAGGTGAGGCAAAGCGACAAAAAAATTTGTCTTGATACTACAATTTGGTTCAGTTGGCTGTCAGCGTCATTGAAGATGTTCGCACACATTCTGGCCCTGATTAAAAATAATGCTTGCAACGGTACATTCTTTAAAATCAGACTGAAATGATGCTGACAAAAATGAGGCTCAGTAAATGCACCACAGGCAGTGCAAATTTGTGAAAAATCAAGGTCATGATTTTTCCAGGGCATCAGTTGCTACAAATTGAAGCCCAATTGATTTTTGAATAAGTGTTTTTTTCTTGTTTTTATTCAGACTTTCCCCCCTCAAAGTGTTGGTTTTTACCTTCCTATGATTATGATCTAAACAAAATTATCTTCTAAACAAACAATACCACACAGACAGATTTGCATGATGTGTCTGAGTTTTCTGTCCCTGAATATCTACGTCATGGCCTCACCCCAGCGGCCCCCAATGACGGTTTGCCAGGCCACATAACCCATCCTCGGCGTATTTTTCATTCAAACGTCAACCAGTATACCTCAAACAACCTTATAGCCGGTTAAATATACTTGAAATATCAACCATATTGCCTAAACTATAGGGACTAACAGCATTTTATGATCCCCAATATGTTATTCGACCATCAACAATCACGAAATGGTGTTGCCATATGAAAAAAGAACAGCTAGGATGCCAAACAAAGCGTCGCCATGTTCTGAGTGAGAAACTGCACGTAGCGTTAGCATCAGTCATACTCCCTGGCATCATTATCCACAAGGAGAGGTTATTAAAAGCTGTTACACGTGAAATACAAAATGCACAAGAAATTTACAAACCGGTGGAGGTCTTATTTTGCAAATCCCAGTTTTGCTTGCTACTGGTCTAATCTTTGCAATGAATGCCAACGGATCTTGGAACTCCTCCTCTGTTGGCGTGAACACAGGACATTCTGGAGGTGGCACAAAGTTATTGTACGGATCTGTCACATCCGCATCCATGATCACACACTTTGTCACTGAACCGTTATCCAAATAAGCACACAATCATTTTTCACAACAAAAATCCACGTAAACCTGTATTGAAAACTAGCAGAAGAACCACACTGCAAGCAGTGCCAAACAACAACCTTTAAATTACCACACCGCTACCTCAAATAGTTCCCAGAAGCACGGACTAAGCATACAATAAAGAGCCTACTCTTCTTCTTAGTTAGTAAAATCACTTAAAACAATGTCTTTAAATCATATCTACGTTGTTTCTTTATTATTCTTATTCTTTTATATTATTTATGTAAATACCACATGCGGAACAATATTACAGAAAGGTTGAGGGGTCAAAAAACGGTAGTCCTAGCCATTCAGGCTAGGAATCAAACGTTTCACGAACCTTTAAACTATGATTTGTTTGAACGTGAAAAAATATCTCCCTTCTTTCTTTTTTCTCTTTAACACATTTATTATCAAAGTTTAATAAACATTTTGTGCGTTACTGGAGACCGCAATTTTCAAAATGGCGTCTCCTTCAACCAGGTAAAGAAGGTTACGTTTTGTACTAGCATTTTTGTAGCTGATTTTCGCCTTTATGTTCATGAAGTGCAATTTCATGGGCTATGGTTTGGACTCCCCTATCATTATGGACGATCATATTCCTTCATTACTCTTGTATTATCCTTGTATTTGCCTTAATGTTCGCATGGCGTCGTGTTGCCATGGGCCCAGACATGTTCAAAATGATGCCCGCCTATCTCCTTTAACTTCGTTTTATGGTTTGATACTGAAACTATTTATCTTGTATACTTTGCCTTCACCCACAAAATTATGCATAGATCCCTCTTGAAAAGCTTTTCTTTCTCACGCCCACACACACACACATACACCAAAGCATTTTATAATTATATCCACAACTCTCTCTCTCTCTCTCTCTCTCTCTCTCTCTCTCTCTCTCTCTCTCTCTCTCTCTCTCTCTCTCTCTCTCTCTCTCTCTCTCTCTAAGCTATTAAAACGTAAATGTGAACAAAATAATGATGAAACACAGGACCAGCTATGACTTGCGATTGTTTGGCCATGTTTTGTTCATTCACTTGTCGGTTTACCAACTGGGCATTTGAGTGACATGCAGTGAGAGATAACATTTAAAAACAAACAAGTCGCGGTAGGCATAATTTATAGCAATACATTTAATCAATCTGCCAAACTCACAGAATGAAACTGAATGCACTGCATTTTATCTTCAAGATAAAACTAAAAGCTTTATGATACCCCGTGGCAAAGTACGTAAGCGATGACATATTAAATGATTCAGGTGAAAAGCATACAGGCCTGCTGATCGCTTTTCTTTATTCTTTTTAACTTTCTCAGCTTGTTTTTAATCCAAGCATAACTTTTTTGATTTAGGAGATGATAAAGGATAAAATGAAAACATTGTTGAAACGATTACTACCATTTTGAATTGAGAATTGTAATGACCAAGTCAAAATTTACAATACAATACAATACAATACAATAAACTTTATTAATCTCTAAAAGAGAAATTGCATTGCTGAGCTTTTGTGTCCGTAATAAAACATACATAAAACATTCAAAAATAAACATTTGTTCTTTGTCATTCATACATTCTTGTGTTCTTATACATTTCTTCAATTCATACATCATTATTCTATCATAATTATGTACATACATTTATTCTCTTTTAACAGTCTGTCTTCAAACGCATCTCAGAGAGGAAGGCTAGAGATTTGTGTTGTGCCATAGGTAAAATCATGTGCTTAGCTATGAAGTAATGTTATCACATGTTATTTAAGGAAAATTTGACTAAATCATCAATGTAAAAACAAGAAAGATCAACTCATGAAGTGAGACATCCTACTAACTACATGGTATGCAGTATGTCATCGGGTGTAAGGTTAGGTATTTCTCTGAACACTTACCCTGATGGTTCCCTTGTGTGTGTTATTGATGTTGTTGATGATCAGTCCTAATGTGGGGGACATCATTAGGCAAAACAAAAAAAATAGTCTGTTTACGGTAACCCGACCGACCCTATTTTTTTCGCGCGACCCTAGACTTTTTTTTGGCATTTGGAAAAAAAAAAATAATTCTTTGGTTTTTTTGCAAAATAACGTAAAAATA